>NW_005059317.1:0-1597 GCF_000277835.1 Geospiza fortis
AATCTTAAAAAATATATGGCAGATTCATTACTCAATAATTTCCAAAAATTACCTGATTGATTATGAGTGACAAAATTTTTTGACATGACTGGACATCAGGATAGGCAAAAAAAGAAACCACTGCTTGCAAATTTTATAAGACACAAAGACCAACCAGGTGATCAATTCCTATTGAAAGTAAATGGCAATTGTAAGCATAAAATTGTTTATACCTCTAAAAATTTCTTTCATAAAGAAATTTGCCTCCAGTGATCAATCTTCACAAGTGTTTAGTGTAAAGGAACTATTTTTATCTTAATGAAATATGGATATAATACCTTGCCTTGGTGATTCCTTGCATGTTGACAATATTGAGTAATGATGGTCAAACCCTCTCATCAATTATTACAACATCTAATACAAATTCTTGGGAGATGCAAAACTAGATTGAGGGAACATAATCTCTTTGTCTCCTGTAGCTTTTCATTCCTAAATAAAGTAATAGTAGACACCTAGCATGGGTCAAATATTGAGTCTATTCCTTGTTTTTTAAAAAGCATGGTAGTAGTCGTATCACCTTTCCATTCATCAGCTTCATGATGGTAGCGATCATGAAGGACATGAAAGTCATAGGCTTACTTTGTTCTTGAATTCGAGGACCTGACATTCCATTTCCATTGAGATTAACTAATTATTAGTCCGAAGATTATCCAGGAGAGAGATATCCTCTCAATTCCTTCTGTCAAAGATGCTCCACTATGCATAAGGTGATTAAATATTAACTAGGCACATGTAAGCCTGATTTTATGACTTGGTGGCTAGAGTACTCTTCCAAAATGGAAGAGAAGTATAACCTCTTGGAATTCTAATCAGATTAGTGTTGTAATTAAGTATTGGGGAAGGGGAGGATGGAGAAGAAAATAAAAACAAAAATAAAAACAGAAACAAAACCAGAGGAGAATATATCTCTTCTAATTACAAGGCACCTGCAGTATTAATATCTTCCAGGATTAGCCTCCACTACTGGCTATCAAATACATTGGTTCTCTGCATCCTATATGATATCTGGCAACTATCTTGTGGTATCTTGGGTTTCCCCAGAGTATGTAAAAATACACTAGTCTCCAAAGTTAAGGCAAGTGAACAAAGCTTCTAAGCAACAACTGAGCCAACTGAGCTTTCGGATTTACTTGTCTCAGCATAAAATATGCTTGGCCAGCTGAAGAGTTTTATATTTCCTAAAGGCTTTGTATGATTGCCCTACTGTAAGTGTCAAGCACTAATTAAAATGACGTGGAGTACCTGAGACATCTCCTCAACACTGGCAGATATGATGCAGATTGTATGAAAACCTTTGGTCCTTGTGTCCAGCTTACATGGCAAGGCATTGGTAGTGAGAGGGCTGCAAAAGCAACTATTGTGAACGGTTTGCACTGCCATGTTTGACAGGGACAGTTCCAGCTAGCTCGAAGAGGGATCCAGAGCTGAGATTATCAGTGACATCGATATTAGTTCTGTGATAACATAAATAGGAAGGCATTTTAAACACTGCACAACAGCAAACTGTGAGAATGGAGTGAGTAAATATGAGGGAAACAGCTCTGCAGACACCAAGGTC
>NW_005059318.1:0-1596 GCF_000277835.1 Geospiza fortis
CTACATAAGAGGTGCACCTGGACACTGGTAATTTCAGGAGTCTTAATGCAAAGAGAATAATGGATTGGAGCCATATAAAAATGAATAAAATTCTGTGAAGACGTCCTTGAAGTATCGTAAATTATGCCCAGAGTAGTTAAGCATTTTGCCTCAAATGGGTAATTTCCTTCTTTTTGACATAGTCTAACAAACTTGTATTTGTTTATATACCAGACTGAATAAAGTAATTTTTCTCCTGACCTTAGTTTGATTTCATGTCATCTTGTGATTTCTCACACTTCTTGAATGAACTACAGTCTGTGACATGATATGTAATTGCATGTCAAATTTAAATTTTCTGTCTTGTAGCTTTCTAGCATACTAAGATCCACCCTCCTTTGGAATCTAATCCCCTATCCTCACTCCTGCTTGAGATCATTATGATTCATGCAGCTATACTTACGGACAAGCAGTCTGTTCCAGCACCTTTATTTTGTGTCCTTTTTGCCCTTTCCTTTCTTCTACCCCCCTTCTCCCATCAGCTGAAGCAAACCACCCTTTTCCTTCTGCTAATCATCACATTTTTTCCATGGGATCCAATGTCTACTAGTAAGGGTCATGCATTTGGAAGAAAAGTTATGACCCCCCCCTAGATCTTGTTCACCCTCAGCCTACTGCTGTTGGGGGAAATGTTGGGCAGACAGTCCTGATGCTGTGCAGAGCTGCTCAGCAGTTGCCAAAACACTGGTGTGTCATCAGCATCTTTCCAGCTCCCAATGTACAGAACTGTGAGAGCTGCTATGGGGGAAATTGACTTTGTCTCAAACAGACCCTAATTATGCAGAAATACTCAGGATGTTTGCTGACAGCTCTAACAGGATGAAGAAGGGAAGAATGCTATTACACAAAGTTGTTACAGCTAAGGAAAGCTGAGACCAAACTGCTAAAATATTCACAAAATGTCTGACAGGAAAATGAAAGTTGTTTCATTCCAGATCATATCACAGTGCACTTCATTGCATGCAGCATTCATCTAAGAGACTGCATCCTTATGACTTAGCCTATTTTTAAATCCCAGATAAAATTATGCATTCTAAATCTATAGTTTTATCACTTTTCAGCTCAGGACATGAATAAACATTTGATATATCAACTGATTTCATTTGTTTAATTGCCCTTTTAGTTAATATTTAACACAGTGGTGTGTCAAAATAAATTATTTTATCAGCAGAAAAAGCCATTGCTCTCTTACCAGAAAGTAATTTTCTACACTAACTCCAAAGAGTGCACACTATAAAAGTCAAATATTTGCAAACAAATACTGAAACAAATACTTGCATCCCATGGGTATTTTTTTAGTTAATAAACTTTGTCTTAAATTAAAGGTACTTTGGGATCAACCAGAATTAATATAAGAAGAAATATTAAGAAAATTTGAAATCAAATACTAAACCTATTGCCAGCATTGATTATGAAATGAGAAAGTGTTAAAGTCAGCCTGGCAAACACAGAAAGATGTGGAAGAATGAATATTTATTTCTAAAAAGCAGCATGACTAAATTTTGTAAATGCCACAAAGTAACTTTTATGCCTTTTTCTATTTCCTCTATAAAAAAA
>NW_005059319.1:0-1596 GCF_000277835.1 Geospiza fortis
GCTCTCCTCTTCATAAGAGCTGTGACTTGGGCTCCAAGTACTCCTGAAGCTAGGAATAGGTTTTTTCCTGGGAGAAGGTTGCTTCAAACTGCAGGAGAAATGCAGAACTGCTTTTACAGAGGCCACAAACCCAATTTTCTCCAGAGCATCTCCATGCTTGTTGTCCATGTGGCTCTGAAGGCTGACATGGCAGCTCAGAATTCATGTTCTCAGAAATAAAACTTCAGATTCTTTGCCCTTTACAAAAAACTTTAACATCAGGAATTTTCCACTCTCGAGAGTGAGCAGATGGGAGGAACTTCCCTTAAATGCCATCTGCAGCACAACCATAATTTCATAACTCTCGCTGTCATGAAAGATCCCTTTTTAAGTCAAAAGAAACCTGATCTGGGGGAGAAAAAGGGACATCTGAGCCTGCATTCCTTGTTTCCCTGTACTGGCACACAAAGAGGAGGTAAACACTGTGAATCCAACTTTGGGCAGACTTTGGGTGGCCTGAATAGGTGCAGATATTTCTGATGATATGAAGGAGCATGATGGCCCCAAGACACCCAAGTTTCTTCCTCCACACCTCCAGTGACCACTCCATGACACCTGATCCACACCTATTTCAGGAAAGAGTAATTTTCTCCTTGGAAACTCCTCTCTCTCTTTCCATGGACACTAGAAAATCCTTGGAAAACCAGCTTGGATGAGATACCTGTTACATGTCTAAAATTGGACATTTTATCCAAGCCTGCACAACTCACCCAAGAGTAGGCAGAAGCAGAGAACTGATTGACTGGGGCACTCAGCTGGCCTCTGGGATAGCTCTGGAAATGACAGATCCCAAATATCTTCTCTTGGACATGCAGAGAGAAAAGCTAAGACCCTCCACCACAACAATCATCATACAGGACAGTGCAAGATGGTTCAGTCTGCATTACTGGGAAATGCACACCAGGAATATTCCGACAGCTGAAGGCTGCTGGACCCTAAAATTTCACTGCTACATATTAGAAAAAAACATATTTATCTACAAAAAATATGGCAGGAAGGGAAGCTCTGTGTGTGTGGTGAAAGTAAAATTCTAAAAATCTAAAATTCAGTCTTCACTTAATATAAATAAAACAAGTTTTGGAGCAAGGTGGAAGGAAGGAGGTGGGCAGGAGGAAGGTGTCCATGGAGTAGTTTCTCATCAGAGACTAGGCCTCCCTGCTTCTACTTAATTGATTAATTCCTCCTTAGCAGAGTCATCTGTTTGATGTGCTTTTCCATGAAAGCAGTTCAGGAAGTTCATGGGAGTTAATCCGTGAAGATGGCTGGAGCTGCAAAGCCGAGCATCTGATTAAAGGACGCCGAGATCGCTCGCGGCTTAGCTGCTTTCAAAGTTGTTCCCAAAGTCTTTGCTAACCTTCATATTTCAAAGTTCATCTCTTGGCACTGGGGAATTTAAAGGGGAAGGTTCCTTTTAAGCAGTGGGATTATTACTGTGATCAAAAAGCCGGGGGAATAAATTCCAAGGGAGGCCACACGCGAAGTCGCTTGCGCCCGTAAAAGCCACACACAGAGGCTTCTGTTTCACAGCCTCTCTCTCTCAGGTTTAGCTGGGTGTGT
>NW_005059320.1:0-1596 GCF_000277835.1 Geospiza fortis
GTGCCAGAGCAGTAGTAGATTTTCCATCCCACCTCCTTGTGTTTTCCCCACTGTGACAGCTGCTCTCTGGTCACAGAGAGCAACAGGCACAACTTTCCCAGGCATCATGCTGGTGAAAGGCTGTGAGAAGATCAGAGAAAATAATGAGAAACAATTCTTATCTTCACTTGCTGCACCTGTTGTTGTTAACATGTGGAATGTGTTATGGAGTTTTGTTTACCAAATGGTGTTTTCTTAATTAGCCAATGGTGATGGCGTTTTGATTAATTGACCAATCTGGTCAGTCTGTATTGGACTGTCTGTAAGGGCAATGGGTTTCTTAATAAGTATAGTATAATAAAGCGATTGATCAGCCTTCTGGAATCATGGAGTCAATGCTAATTATTACCTGGCTGGGGATGTCATGCTATGATACCCCACAATCACGCAGGAAGAACCACAGCTCAGCTCATAGGATGTACCTTCTCTCCCTATCTGAGGGATGTCTGCGTTTGGTACCAGGACCTCTGATCTGTACTGCCGAGATTTGGAGAAAGCCCTCTTTAATCTCCTCCCTGAGTTTCTTGTGATTCTCCTCCAGCTTATCTTCTAATTTCTGCAGACGTGTTTCCACAGCTGCAATTCTGTCATGTGTTGGGCCATGCACAGCATTTGCATATGCTCAGAGCTTCTTGGCCATGTCAAGCACAGTCTCATCCCTGTCATCCCACTTCATTATTGTTAAAGCAGACGAGTATTCTTGTAGCCCAAGTCGTACAAGTTTTCATCACATCACGGATGTACATGGTACCAAGTCTGTATTCTTAGTTGTTAGGTCATCTGAGAAGACAATCTCTGCCACTGCCATTTCCCTCAAGTGTTGATGTCCTTGTTCTATGGTCTTCCAATGGGTTTGCTGCATATAGAGATCGTCTGCACACAGATGTCTTTGTGCTACACTTCCCAAGATCTGTGCCCAGAGACTGTGAGGGTTAGTCCCCCTCATCATTCCTTGGTTGATAACCAGATCATGTGACAGGGATCCCAAATGCCTCGCTTCAGTACCGTCCAGAATTGTAGCCTCGCCTGCAGCGTCCCAAAGACGGACCAACCAACTAATTATAGATTCATCTGGTTGTTGAGTGTAATCCTTTCTTAGGCCACAAAGGTCCTTCAGGGAAAAGGACACAATAGGGACTTCTGATTTTGTGTCAGTTGCTGGAGCTGGCTTTGAGGGTCCTTCCCCTGGATCATCATTGTCCACTTGTTGATCAGTTTTGATTTTGTGCTTCTTTCCTGGAGTAGCGACTGCCAGTGGCTTAAGCTCACTGTCTGGTTTAGCTGCAACCTGAGTAGCTGGGGTGTTGGTTGCAGTCTGAGTGACTGGGGAAGCTGCTGATTTATCTCCCTT
Source organism: Geospiza fortis (assembly GCF_000277835.1). Taxonomy (NCBI): domain Eukaryota; kingdom Metazoa; phylum Chordata; class Aves; order Passeriformes; family Thraupidae; genus Geospiza; species Geospiza fortis. The sequence goes on from NW_005059320.1 coordinate 1,391, forward strand.
CCCCCCTGCCTCTATCTGCTGCCCTACAGTATCTAGCAGCATGCAATAGGCATAGACCAGGGCCCAGTTTATTGCAATGATCTTTTTTCTCCTTAGAGTCATCATGGCACTTCTTTCAGGTATTTCCCCACCTCAGCTGTGTTCTATATTTGTTCATGTGAAAAGTCCCAGGCTATAATGTCAGAAAATTCCTTCAGGGTTTGGCC
>NW_005059321.1:0-1596 GCF_000277835.1 Geospiza fortis
TGCATTGGACAGGGTCCTATCACCATTAGTGGTTCTACACAGAGTCTGCCAAGACACATCACAGTTTGATTCCTTATAAAGACTTGGGGCAGTGCCAGTGCAGGGAGCACTGGCACAGGGTGCCCCAGCCCAGAGTGGCTTCCATGCCCAGTGCCAGCTCTGCTGCCCAGAGGTGGTCCCTGGGCTTTCCAGGACTTCTACAAAACAATGCTGTGGGTTTTCCTTATCTCAGCAGCAAGGGAAACTTCACTCTGTTCCAGGGAGTCCTTGGGCCCCTCCCTTGCAGCCTGCAGCCAGCTCTCCCTGCTGCAGCTGGGCCTTCCTGCCTTCCACGCCAGGTGGTTTCTTTGGGCACCCATTAGCCCTGCTGAGCAGTCACCATTTCAATTGCCCTTTCAGGTACTTCTGCAGCGACCTTAGCCTGGCTGTATTTAGTGTCTCCTGAAGTATCCTAAGTGAAAGAGGAAAAAGAAGTAAAGCTAGTATGTTGAACCCAAAGATCACCATCTAGTTCAGGACTTGAGGCTTATGCCCTTTCAATGCTTTCTGTGATTGGTGATGTTGACACCTGTTGTCAATGCTTCATGTATTATTGTGAGGCTTAAGCCATATCTGTACACATGCATCTGTGGTGTCTTGGGGAAGGATGAGATTTATTCATTTTTACTTTGGTTAAGCCTTTCATCAGGATGCTTTTATTTGAATCTGCCTTTGTCTGTATTTTATGCATATAGCAAGATACTGAGATACTTGGGAATCTTCATGTAAGACCTAGTTTGCTTTGAAACTGTGAGTTGTGACCTGTTGTATATCAAAATCTAAAGTCTGTCTGCTGGAAGTGTGTTTGCACAAGTTAGGTGTTACGGAGGTGTCACTGAGAAGCTATCAGTGATACGTAGGTGTGGGCATTAGGGGATCTCCAAAGCCATCGTGACATACTGATTGTTACTGAAAACTAGGTCATTTTCATAGAAACTGGGACACAGGGACAGGAGTCCATGAAAAGAAGGAGGGAGAGGGTCAGTTGCATGTCTGAAAAGAAAAATATCTGTCTTCACTTTGAACTATCTGCTCAGATCTTGGAAACTAGTTGGGTGTCTTTTCCTGTTTTTTTCTGCTCATTTACATCATAATGTATTTTCTTAAAATCAGCCACATCATCTTTCTGTGATTAGCTGTGGTGGATTCAGTCTTGGCCCCTGGAGCTGCTTTCATGTCAATACAGAGCTGACATTGTCAATACATATCTGGAATATCAGGGGGAAATGGCAGCACTAGCGAGACCTCTGCAGTATCAGCCTGGGTACCCTGTATGTGGCACGAGGAGTGACAAGGAGTGTGTTTCTCAGCTCCTGAGCCATTTGCAGCTTTTAAGATCTAAATATTTAAATACTGATAGCAGCACAAGAATGCCAGTTTCCATCCAGTCATGTAAGGTGCACAAATGCATTGTGGACAAAAGCCAGTGTGGAGCTTCTTGGACAGGAGGTTTATAGCTCAAAGCCAGAAGCTTTCCAAGTGTTAGGGGCAAAATCCAGAAGGCAGCTGAGCCTCCCATGGCCTCTCACTCACTTGCCCCCAGTGGGATGGGGGGGG
>NW_005059322.1:0-1596 GCF_000277835.1 Geospiza fortis
ATGATGATGCAGTTCAATCACCTGTTGCCATTTAGAAGCCAGTTCATTTACTGATGCCCTTCTTTTCCAGTTCACCAGTTTCTTCTTACTGACATCTCCTTCCCATTGCTATTCTGCAACAGTCAGCCAGCCTCCATCACACAGCTCTGCCAAAAGCTCTGCCAAGGCAAATAGGAGGAGAGTGTGTGCTTTTCACTTCGAGGCCAAAAAAAGTTTAATTACAGTCAGTGTCAAAGCCCTAGATTTCAGGACGCAAAATTTCATCCCCTCTGAGTCAAAACCAGAACCTTTTCCCATTCAGGATCACGAATACAGATAGGACAAACAAGGAACTGAGATGTACTCCCTACACTATGCCCAGGGATCTTTTTCCTTCCCCTAGCAGCAGAGACCTTGCAGAGAGACCCTTCTCACTCTCAAGCCTAAGAGCAATCCTGACTGAGCTCCAAGTGCTTTTGTGACAACCCATTTACTGGATGTGTTTCCAGGTCCCTCAGAGTCCAAATCTCATGGCAGAGGCATTGCTGAGCCCTTGTCCTGGGGTGGCATCCCTTGGAGAGTCAGATGAGCTGTCTGGTTGAGCCACCAATTTTTTAAATCTTCCCTGGGGACAAGATACTCATAGAAAACTGAAGAGAGGCAACCTTAGGGAGTTTATTATTATTATTCATGCTGCTGTCTTACAGCAACACTCAAAGGTCAATGGCACTCACTGTTAACACCTTAAATTTGGCTCCTCTAAAATTATTTTTCACACAGCTTTCACTGAAGGAACTGGAAAAGCCTTATAGGGACATTCCCAACCTTTGTATGCCCATATTTGTGGCTGACTCAAAAGATACACTGTCAACTCAAGTATTGCCTAAAATTAGACTTTATTTACTGATTACTGTTCTGATGTTATTTTTTAAGTTCAAAAAAAGCTTTGGCTCCTCTGCTAGCATCTATCTTCTCCCATTTGAAAGCATCCTAGGAGGAGCTGGGGACCTGAGGCCAACTGTTGTGAAGAGGCAACTGTGACTCTCCACTTCAGTAACTAACTCAAAGATTTCATCTTTTCTCTGTCCTTTACAATGAGCTGGGTCATGTCAGAGATGAGTGTTGAAGAGCTCTTGGCATTTACCCAGGTAGTTTTAGCCAAGTTTCAATTTTGCTGGTGATACCAGGGCATGCACAGCAGCACACAGTGATAGTGCTGAGCCTCTGCTGCTCCAAACCCACATACCTGCTCTTGCACAGACACGTGAGGAGCCACCAGCCTTCAGCAAGGCTCTTACATGAGATGTAACTGCTTTGTCAGAGCAGTGGGAAACAAACTCTGATAGTCCAAGCATCTCTGTGCCCATTGCCTGGGCAAGGCTTGCCTGTAACACCCCCATCCTGCAGCCTTGCTTGGATGCAGCATTCAAATGTGTCCTGGTGCTAGTTTCAGTCCAGTCTGTGGGCTTGATTCTGGGTAGTGTTGAACTATCTCAGAACAGAAGGCATTTCAGTGCTAAACAAAATCAGTTGTATATGGCTATTCATTAACTTCAGTGGTAGGATTTGCAAAACAGTTTCAGATCTGTTTCTTATCAAGTAGCCTGATGTCAGGCC
>NW_005059323.1:0-1595 GCF_000277835.1 Geospiza fortis
ACAGATCCAGTAAATTCCGTCAGGGGCTTTCCACCTGGTATTTGTTCTTCCTGGTTCCTTCCAATATTCTCTTAATTCCTTCAAGGATTGGTAAGGGTTAACTCCGGAGCCTTTGACCCAACAAAGTCCAATCTTATTGTTCCATTCACAATTTGTTTCTCTTTTCTGACTCCAATATCCCATAGGAGGCTCTGGTTGCCAGATTTTGCTCCTACTACTTGAATTTACCGCTAACATGGATATACACAGGGTATATCCAACCACCTCGGTATATTTTTTTCCTTCCCAGATGATACAAATAGTTCCAATCACTCTCTGGTCCAACACCCAACCCTCAGGTCTCTGTGTCATCCTGGAGACCTGGGTGTTATCCCATTTCAACAGCTGTTCCGGGGTTAAACTCTCACCTTTCCAAGGCCACTTCTCAGCAGATTTCAGCCCCCCACAAATCCAACAATTCAACAATCCTAGTTCTGTGGCAATTTCCTGGACAAGGTCAATCAATAAATTTCAATCTGGGACAGGTAGTCCCCAGTCAGCATATTGTCTCTCAAGTTGCCCATATTGCTCACTCAGAGTTTTCAGCCTTTCTTGCTCCACCCTCCTTTTCCTCAACTCTCACTCCTGTCTCTTCAACTCCTGAGCTATCTGCTTCATTTTGCTTTTGGGATCTATCCCTTCCTTGTTTTTCGAGAAGCAGAAAGCCCTATCATATTGCAGACAGACCCTGTCATTATTTGCCTCAAGGAGGTCCAAGATGACAGGCTCGCTGTTCAGGGAGAGCTTATTTTCATATTTCAAATTCTTTCCAACCCAGTACATTTTCCCATTCATTACACACATTTCAAGTTGGGTATTATCATAACACAATGGGTTAACTTGATAATATGCTACAAAAACTGGTTCAGTTTTTCCCCCGACCCACACAGTTCGATTGCGTTGGTTACAAACAGGGACTGATGTCTTTCCCGCATCCCTCTTTTGTATTTTGTGATTGAACCCTTCTGACAGCCCGCCCTTAACTCTTGCCTTTTGATTGAAACATAATGTTTCTTCACCCAATCTGCATAATTTCAATTGAGTGCCATTCATGATGCAGTACCTGCCTTGCTCCATGATGCAATCTTCCAGGGCCTGGTATGCTAAGACTCCCTCTCCTTCTTGTCCCTCTTGGACAATCCAAATGCATTGTCCGCATTCTTCAACAGGATTCTGCCCTCCTGACTGAGACGCGATCTCAGTGTGCAAACTGGCTGTTCTGCACACGACTAGACTCAGGCCCATTAGGATTCCCCATAGGCGTACTCCTCTGCCTTTGCCTGCGCCCCCTGGGGTGCCACCAGCGCGAGGAAGACCATCTTCTCGGCAGCAGGAGTATTCTTCCAGGATCTCACTCTCAGACTGAGCCGCATACCTCCTCTTAAAGGTGCCCCACCTTGATACCTTGACTGCATCTGCGCTACAAGGAACTCTGATCAATTTTCGGTACTCGACGTCTAAGATCTCAGCCTTAGAATCTAGTTTCCCTCTTATACTGTTCTTGAATATGTGATACCACTCTTGAGAATCCAATTCTATTATTCCTAAATTTGTGG
>NW_005059324.1:0-1595 GCF_000277835.1 Geospiza fortis
TCTCCACTCCCAAAGCAACACCTGCTGAGAGCTCTAAATGGCACAGAGCCACCATGTCCCTGAGAAGGATCACAGATTCTGGAGGGGAATTGTCCCCATCTGGGCACAGTGTGTGTCCACCTGTGCTCAAAACGTGTCCTGTACCTTTTCACTTCTTTCTTTTCCTTCCTTCTTTCCTCTTCTTCCTTTGTTCTTTCTCTCCATTCCCAGCTCCAACCTGCAAATCCAAACTCCCAAAGTGTTAAAAAATGCATCCTTTACTACAGGGAGACTTTTCATAGTTGGACCTGTCTCGAACTGCCATGAATGCTTTTGGCTTCTTGGGAATGAGCTCCTTAAAATTACAAATCACCTTGTCACCACAGAAAGTCACATTTCTGTCCTTGTTCAATCCAACAGCACTTTTGTGAGCAGGGAAATGCTGAGTTTGGGGGAGGAAAACAAAGCAGAGCAGGATGAGTAACGCCATTAGTAATGAAGTAACTGTCTGATCAGAGTTAACACCTGACTCTTGTCAGGGCCAATTCAGTGTTGTATTTCAAAACGAGAATTTCAGAGCACAGTGGGGAATGGAACCAGAACTCATCCTACATCTGTCAGCCTGGACTGAGTTGGCAGCTGCTGTTCAGACTGATAGATGTTTGCAGAGAGAGACAGCAGGGTCTGAATATGAAGATGTGAAATCCGTGTGCGGCTGCTACCAACCATGCTGGAAGCATTTTGCCACATGGAGGAGTGAATGTTAAAGCTCTGTTGAAAAGGTATCCATTAAGTTTGGTACTCCATCAGGCAGTGGTTTAAGAGGCAAGGCTGGCCTTTGTTTCTAATTCTCTTAATGGCAGCAAGCAGTGTGGGTTAGGAGTGAGAAAAAGAGATTTGGGAAGCACTAAAACATTTCTAATCAGAGCCACTTCTGTTCCCAGGCAGATGGAAAACAGAGCAGCTGTAGAGAAATGAGCTGGGTTTCTCTGGGCCGTGGTGCAAGCTGTGGCACTGTGGGCTCCTTTGCACTCCATCAGACTTCATAAAACTTCAGGTCACTAAACAATGAGAGGGGGAGGGTTTAAGCCCCTTTGTGGAGTCCATGGATATCTCCAGAGCTACCACCAGGTCCTCATGTGAGGAGAACTACAAATGTCAGCTCGCTCGCTTCCTGCAGGAACTCATTGGTAACCTCATGTAATATTTAACACACTTCCTGGGCTAATTAAGTATATTACTTTATATAGTAACTAACATATCTCTAATATGTATCAAAATTTAATTCAGTTTAATTCATTATTGCTGCTCAACGTGGGCCTGGTTCTCTTTCCCCTTACAAAGATAGAAATCCATTAATTCTTTGTGTGCATCAGGGAGGATGATGGAGCCCTGGGTTCAACCAGACCCCTTCCACACACAAACATAGACAACTTTGCTCTTGTCTCTGCCCAATTTAAGTGGACCAAAAGAGTTTCTTCTGAGTCATGCCAGGGCAGTTGAGAGCAGAAGTTCTCCCCACAGGTTCCCATCAGGTGTCTTACAAGCTGGAGGGTCCTTCAGGCACAATATTTGAGGGATTTCAGCAAAAGCTTGTATTTCCTGCATGACACTTC
>NW_005059325.1:0-1595 GCF_000277835.1 Geospiza fortis
GGCTCTGAGCAACCTGATGTAGTGGAAAGTGCCTCCTTTGATCTTTGTTCCACTTCTGTCACTCAGCAGGGACATCCCTCTGCAGCTGGGGCTCGAATCTGCAAACCCTTCTGCAGCTCCTTGGGGCAATTCTGTCACTCTTGAACCACTTTTCACTCCTGGGTATATTCTGAAGATGTTTGCATCACATTTTGCTTTAATTCAGTGCTCAGGCAGGGTGGGAGACTGTTCTGAGGAAGAGACACTTTGTGACAATACTATTAACATTTTACTTGTGCACGTTTTCCCCTCTAGATTGGTTTTCACTCCAGCTATATTTCTTTGAATGTGACAGATTTTATGTTTTTTTCTCCTTGTTTTCTTTTTGGTCCTATCCTCTGTTTAAAAGCAAGGTCATCAATAATTTTAGATGAAATACATTTGCTGTAACCCTTCAGGATAACATGGTTTGAATATTTTGATTGATTTATGTCTATAAAAAACAAACTGTATCAGCTGTTTGTCTGTAGAAACCTTTGTTTTCTTTAAAGTCACGAGCCTTGTGCCTCATTAGTCTTCCCGAGCTTTCCTTTTGGTACCTGTTGTGTTTCACACATTTTTATAAGCTGTCTGCCTCTAATAAATGAAATTATACTTCAGCTGTAAAGTGTTCCCATAAGCAATCAAAGAAATGCTGCCTTGTAGTCTGTGAGAATAAGCACCATCAGTACCATTGTCACATCATCAGGACGTAGCTCAGCCTGGTTATTACTTTTGTGCTGCTCTGACAGCTTGGCTGGTGCAGCATCTCTCAAAAACCACTACTGGAGGAATCCAGGAATGGAGGATCAGCACATACCAGCCTAAGGTGTCTGGCACTGCAATATTTTGGCTGATTTTTAGAAGGGTGACTTGATTCTGCATAAGCTCTTGATTACATTCAAGGAGCAGAAGTGAAAATTAAATTCATTTAAAAAGGAAATCGCACACAGGTTTGTTACCATGAGTGGGAGCTATCAGTGTGCGTTACAGGGTCTGTGACAGCATCTTTGGGTTGCTCCAGGGAAGCTCAGCCAAACCCCCTGCAGGATCCACAGGCAGGTAGAAACTTGTTTGCTTTTCCTCTCATTTCTTGTTACAGAGAGAATTGCAATGATTTTGTTTTTCCTGGGACATCCTCATGTCAAACAGAAGACGAATGAGGATGTGCACACATTCTGGTGAGCTCATTTCTTGCACTCATGATACAAACCAGAGGAAGAGGACGAGCCAGCTTGTGACATACAGCATCATTTTACTTCAAATGAAAGCTGGCTGGCAGCTCCTTGTTCTTCTAGAACTGCTGGCAATTTTGAATTCTTGTGGGTTTTATGCAACTCTCCCAAGCTCATGGCAACATTCTCTAGCAAAGTTTGGGATCTGGTACCCTTTGCTTCCAATACCTTCTTTGAGTGCTCATCCAATTTTGTGTGAGTTCAGAAAGCCTTCTGCTGTTAACATGGAGTTGGTTTGGTTGGAAAATAACCCCAGGACCACTGAGTCAAACCATTGACCCAACTCTTCCAGGTCCACCACAAAACCATGCCCTGAACTGTCACCATCATATTTTCTGGAAA
>NW_005059326.1:0-1595 GCF_000277835.1 Geospiza fortis
AGTGTATTTTGAGATCTTGACAGATGTACTTATGATTAAGCTTGGCTGTGAAAAATATAGATGTCATTGCTGTTTTACTAGTATGAGACAATAAAATGTCAGCAGCTCACAAGTAACTGCAACTCGTAGAAGACAGCCACAAGGATTACATAATCTTGCCAAGTTCCACCAGTAATTATATGCGTACAGGCAGCAATTTTAACTTGCTCCTGCAGAATGCAATAAAAACATAAATCTGAAGTTTAATCCTGTAAATTTACTGTTACCAAATGCTTACTCATAACATATTTATTAAAATTTAGGTCTGTGTTTGAACAGTTTGTTGCATAGTGACAGAACAATCTACAATATAAATTGCAAAGCTCTGGAATACCATCAAAATGAGTTTCAAATGAGTCCTACAAAACAGAGGCAGCATAAATATCTGGACTGTTTATATGGCTTGAACAAGGCTGAAGAATGTACTGTCCTATGTAGGCATAAAATATAAAGCTGGGAATTTAAATTAATTGTTCTAGTACAGGTACAAACCACTGCTTTTTATAGTACCACTGACCACTGAATGTTTCCATTAACTCAGTGAGGCTAAGGGAAATGCTGAAGATCTGGTAAAGATTGTTTGTAAGCTCAATGTTTCCTGAAAGGGGGGAAAGTATTTCTGTAGTAGTATGTATTGCCTGTTACTATGAACATACAAATAGATCTAGAGTTCCCGAACAGCAATAAATGGGTGGTGTTGTGCAGAGATAAATTGGAGCCTGTCAGTTTCTTGTCTTCCTATAAAATAGTTATATAAGATGCATTTGGAGAAGATGTTGTCCACAGAGATAAATGTTGCCTTTGTGATAGCAGAGGGAGTGGAAAAGTTGTTGAGTTTATCCATTTGTCTGACATCCACGATAATGAAAACCTAGGAAATAGAAGAAGGAAGAAGAATATATGCTGTCAGTTCTTTCCTACTTCACAGCTAAGGAAAAAACCTACATTTTAGAAGTGTAACTACTTAGATTCCCACTATTGATTAAATAAAGCAAAATATCTAGACAATGGTAAGTTTTATATGTGAAGAATCTGAGGCTCTAAAAGGAAACAGTTAGTTGAATTCCTGATTGCATAATTTTTTCCCTTAAGTGCACTGTGAAAAGCTCCTGAATTAGTAGCAACTGTGGGAGCTGAAGAGAAGCTAAAAAAGTTTTCTGAGCCCTACCTGACCACCTGAAAGCTTTTTAATTAGCCACAGCAACGATCAAACTGTTGCCGGTCAGAATAGTTGCAAGATTTCCTTAGTAGGACCTTGATCAGTACAAATATATTGGGTTTGGAGAAGTGTTTGCTCCTTGGGCTGGCCTGACAAACCAATGCCCCAGTAGCACCAGCAGCTAGGGTGGGGATGGAAAACTGACTGTACTTTGTGACACCAAAGGCAACTTTAACCTGGTATCCCATTTTCAACAGTGTGAAAAGTGAAGGCTTAACAAATAATACAACCATTAGGACAGGTGATATGGTAGTTCCTCCTGATAGCCTTGCATCTTTTTCCTGTTTTCAGTTTGGGGACTCAAGAATTTTATGGGATTTCCAAACACTTTGTAATG
>NW_005059327.1:0-1595 GCF_000277835.1 Geospiza fortis
AAATGTCTGCAGAAATGGACTTTGTACGAATTCTTTAACCCTGGCAGTCACCTGTGAGTGCATAACTCTGCACCTGATGGTACTCCTGGGAAGTGACATTTTTCCCTGTGCCAAGGGATGGTTTAAGGGTTTGATCACTTCATGGTGGTTGTTTTCTACTGGCTGTAAGTGAGCTCAATGCCAAGCTGTGCTAAGTCTCACCCTCATTTTATGCAAATTTTCCTAAGGGAAGAAAGGCTCCTTAAGATGTGGAAAAGCAGCAGTGTCAACAAGACCATCCTGAGGTGGGAAACAAAGCAGAAAAGAAGAGAAAATCTGCATTTTTTTTCCTTAGAAAATGCAACGTATAGCAATTTGGAACTCTAAGGGTATTTTAAATCCATTTCACACTGCACTTAAACTTGTTCCATTTAAGAATTAGCTGATAATACCATTTTCTATCTGTCATTTTCCTCTTAGTTGATGAATAGAGGCAAGGAAGTCTTTATCAGTAAATAATAAAGCAATTATTTTTTAACAATTTCAATTTCTCAGTTGAAATAAATAATGAAACAATTATTTTTTTCTTGAGTCCTTCACAGAAAATCAGCACACTCTGTCTCTGAAATATACATGCAGCTCACAGGCTTTTACTTCTAACCACAACAAGAAGACCTTGTTTCCCTCTTTACCATTGCTACCACTTGCAATGGTACACATGCTTTAACTTCAGCAACTGATAACCTCACATCAGCCTACAAGGTGAACCTGAATTGTTTGCACAGCACAGCTTTTAGTTTAAATCTCAAAATTTTCCTTGATTAAAATGCTTCCTACCTTCTTCTTCTATGCTGCCAGGGTTCTGCCTGCAAACACCCAAACTGCAAGTGGCCAGACAGATGAAAAAGGGACACAAACATGGGAGAGCACAGCACATTTCAAACATGCCATGTAAAACGTGCCATTTTTGGAGGGATGGGGTATGCAAATATCCTGTTAAATTCAGCTGATGTGGTGTTGCTGATTTAAACAATAAGCCCAAAGAAGCTCTCCAGGTTATTGATTTTTGCCATGCTTTGTGTGCATTTACGTAAATCTAATTAAACCCTGGGCCTAACCCAATTACGAGCTATTCCCTTAAAGCAAGTTTTATATTTATCTAAGCCAAGCTGTGCCAGCTGTGAGAATAACCCTGGGTTTGCATATAGTTATTGTGTAACAGCTGAAGTGGTCAGAGAAATACACTGAGGGTTTTGCCTTTTTCCTAATGGAGCATGTACTTGTGGATCAGGACTGGTTTTGGCTTTATCAGCTCACTGAGTGGCATTGGCATATTTCTGCTATCACATTGCTCAGAACAAGTTAAAGGTAAAACTTAAGATCAAGTTTCAACTTTAGGGTTAGATGAGGGACAAAAGAAAACCCTCTATAAAACCCAGTACTGGAAAGCCTTCCTACAGTAGTTCTACACCATGGTTCTGACAGTAATAGACTCTGCATCAGCTTTTCTACCATCGGATGAAATATAAGATTCAGGAGGAGCAAACACTGGGCTGAACTTTTCTTTCCAGGAGCAGAGCCAGCCCTGAACCTGTTGAAGATTGCAATGCAAGATG
>NW_005059328.1:0-1595 GCF_000277835.1 Geospiza fortis
TTCTTTCACACTGACTTTCCCTGCTTGTTTCTTTTTAGTACAAAACATGTAAAGATGGAAGTGTGCTTGGGGTAACTGTGACAAGGATTGCACTGCTGACACACTGCCAAGCTCTGACCCAGGCATGTGGATACACAGAAGGTATGGAATGTACTCATCATCCTTAAAACATGTGTACATCATCACAGTACATCATCCTTAAAATCAAGTGGGGATTGTCATTTATTTTCATCAGTCTCCTATATAATGTTTTACACAGTTCGGTGCCAAAGGCTTCTAGATTTAAAAACATGATTTTTTTATTTCATTTGTTTCAGGAAATATGTTCATGTTTAAAATATCTATAGGAGAGGTACAAATAATGTCTTAACCAATATAAATCCTGCAGTGGAGATTTAATTTGAAAGTTGACATTTGAGGTCATCAGTCATGTTATACTGAAGCTTCCTTCCTTTGAGTGGGTTTGCCTTGGGTCAATGCCATGTTCTAAAAAATAAATTCTACTTTGTTTTTGTTGGACAGCTGAAACAATTGTGAATGTACTAGATTTCAAGAAGGATGTTGGTTTATGGCATGGAATTCTTACAGTAAGTATGTTTTTTTTATTCTCTCTTAGTATTTGAAAATAAACTAACCTAATATGCTTAGTGCTGTCACGAACTGGGATGTCCTACAGTTTCTTCTAATGCAATTTTTTCTGCTTTGAAAGCAAAATAGATGTAATTTAAACCCATGATCTTCTCCTGGTGCATTTACCCGTAATGAGCATGGTAAAGATGTCAGTGTATTTTTGTGTATCATGTCAAGTACTGTGATCCCATTCTTATCATATTATCTCACCAATATGTGATTTTGAGATCAAACTTTGTAGCAGAAACAAATCAAATTAGTACTTTCCCCTGTAGGGATATGATCCAGTGGCACAGTTCCTATTGCCCCTGACTAGCTTCCCTGTCAAAACTCCCACCAACAGATGGTTTTGCTAACATTAAGTATTCCCAATACTTTAAATTGCATTAATTTTCTACTTGATGTTGGAATGTCTTCCTCAATTGACATGGGAGACAATTGACATATTTTGAAGGATTGCTTCTTAAGGTGCTGTTGCAATCAGTGACTGACAAATTGTTTACTATTCACTGATCATTTTAAGAACAGATGTCAGCTCTTGAAGGGTCATTGTTTGGGGGTCCCATGATTTTGGGGTCCCCAGGATTCTCAATGATCTGATATGTTTTTCCCATGCAGTGTTACACTGTTCTCACTATGAAAGTGCAGTAATAACATTTCTGAAGCAGAAATGATTAGGCTTAACACCCATAAGTATCTCATGTTAAAAACCATCTTTATCACTGGCTGAAAGCAAATGTCTAATAGAGCTGTTCTGTGCTTTCCTTTGCCATTAATCTTGTTCTGAACTTAATTTTTTTTCAGTACTTGCCTGTTTTCCTGTACCTATGCTTGTGCCAGACTGAAAGGATAACTATCTTTTGCAGCTCTGCAAGTGTTTAGATGACTAATCCACTGGGACACTTAACCTTTCTTAAACCTGGGTTTTCCAAAACAAATACTGTATTTAACCCGAGCTGCTGTGA
>NW_005059329.1:0-1595 GCF_000277835.1 Geospiza fortis
AAAAACCAAAGGCAGGCATTTATTTTCCTGAAAAGCTTATTGCTGGCATATAAGGCATCCAATGGGTGAGGAAATATAAAAATCTTGTAAGACCATGTTATACAGTAACATTCATGTTACAAAAATGAATATTGCACAATCAGTGTTGAAAATGCAGTGAGCATATTGAGAAAGAAGAAATAGCCATCAAATAAAGAAGGCTACATAGGAACTGTTCCTATTCTGTTGGCAGCACAGAGGTAAATCTTGCAGGTAGCATATGTTATCAGTCCAGGAGACAGTGCTCATTCCTTTTAAATCGTCAGAATCGCTACTGATTTTGGTGATTCTGAGTCTCAGAATAACCTTTAAAGGAAGAAAGGGGTGGAGCAAATTTGCAGATACACAGATACATTGTACAAAACTTGAATAAACATTTAAACGTTGTTGGCGTTTAACAATAGCTTCAGTCATTAGTGAGGTATGTATTTACAATTTATACCTCCTGCAGGTTCTTTTTCAGATTACTGTTAAAACTTCAGCTGCTGTTAAGCTTTAAAAACATTTAAGGAGATAACCAGGAGATAATTTTATTGGACAAAGTTAGCTCTCTTGTATGACTCTCAAATACCACCCGAGTCCAGAAACTCACCTGAACAACTCATACAGCTGTGTCTGTTGTGTTCTGGCTGTTTTTTTGCAAAAACAACTTCCCCCATTTCAGGTTCAGTCACCTGCCCAGACAAATATGGCTGTAAGCACCTGAAACCCTTTGTCAAATGACAAGTTGCTGGCTGTATCTTTATGGCCAGTCTTCTCCAGGCCTCCAGTTTGAACTAAAACTTAGAAACTCCACTGTTGCTGCTGGGTTATTTTGGTTTATAAAGCAAATAGTGCAATAATGTTCTGTACTGAGAAAAGTGTGAGCCATGTGTGGGACTGCTGTGTGTAAATATCTTAGTTGTTGTATCCTAACAGTGTTCTTGAAAGCAGGGAATCTGTCATGCCAAAATGTCATGTGTGCACAAGAGCCTTGCCTGGGCAGGTACAGGTGCATTTAGTGAAACCTGATCTGTGGACACATTTCAAAGTTCTGAAATCAGATTGGTTTTCACTCTGTGAAAAGTACAGCTCTTTTAAATGGGGCTGTGGAGGATTTGTTTTAATGCACACAAGGTTGAACTAAGTTTCAAAAGAAAGAACTTGAATTGTCTGGCCGTGTACTTTGACAATCTAATTTTGAAAAAGCATATTGTGAACAAAAGTTCCTTCACTGCTATTTTTATAGATACTGTCACCTTCTTGAGATAAGTAATCACTCCTCTACATTCTACTCAAACTGCTCCTTGCAGAGGTACTGTTTGTTTTCCTCTGTTACTTTTCTAATAACTTCTGATATGATATTTGTCTGCCTGACTGTGGCTAAGCATTAGGCTGGCTTCTTTTCTATAGAGGCTAGCTGCACATTGTCCTCAGCTTGTTTCCACTTATGTCCCACCCTGGTGGGTTTGTGGTGGAAAAAGGTGGAGGCATTTCACCTTTTGAAATTACTTGATTTATAATACTGCTCTTTTAAATGGGGAAAAAGTGATACAGGAAGAAATGTTCTTTTTTTT
>NW_005059330.1:0-1595 GCF_000277835.1 Geospiza fortis
TATGTTCCCTACAAATGTGCTAATTTCTGTGTGTTTAAATGATAAGGGGATTTCTGCTTAATATATAATTTTGTCTCTGAATAATCCATTTAAGCCTTTTAAGGCATGTAAGTATAAGAATCCAGAAAGGCATTGGGACTACATTTATGTACTATCTTGTGCATTATCAGTTTTCTGTCCCAGTCTGGACTATTGGACTTTTAGTGTCCTCTGCTGAGTGCTTCATTAATGCAGAACATGAGAGAAATTAGTATAGAAAATTAAATTTCATTCTTTTCACCACAAAGAGGTATTAGGTATCTGTAAAACCTGATTTTTAACATAAAGCTTGAAAATTCATATAGTAATTCAAGTGATTGCTTAGTTAAATTTTGATTAAGGTCTGGTTTAGGGTGCTGGGAATAAAACGAAATATTTTATGCTGGTTGTAACACATTAAGATAGAAATCATGGGTTCATCTGAAAGCACATTTTCATTCAGTATGTGTTCACTGAGGATGAGTTAATGTTCCAGGGAGAGCTTTACATTTCATACTTCCAAAATATTTTTGCTTAGCTTCCTTATGCTTATCTTTAATTCCCATGCTTCTCTCCCACACTCTTGGCATCTGGCAGCATCAAAAGACAATCCCCACACATCCAGGTGGAGGAGAATCCAGAAGAGATCCCATTTTTCATTTCTGTAGTGTAGCAGCAGTTCGGGAGATCCTTCTGTTTATTCTGCCAGCTGTCTGAGTTTGATGTTCCCTTTTCCATTAAACAGTTGGTGAGCAGAAAGTGGAAAGGAAGTTTCCAAGTGACTCAGCAGTTGAAAGTGTTAATGGCTCCCTTGGCAAGGAGTAGTTTCAGTTGTTCAGTGTGGTTCCCTAGAGCAGCTTTTGATACACTTCAGAGAATGTTATATCCAGTAGACAATAAATATAATTAGTAAAATTGTGTGCAGTGACATACATATCCTGGTTAATGCTACGCTTCCACCACTGTTCAGGTTGGTTATACCCACTATGCAAATAAATCCATGCACAGAAATCAAGGCACATATTCTGTGAGAAGAACTTGCAGGCTTCTCTCTCTAAGGCACAAGGGCAACAGTAGATGTTCAGTAAATGTAAGAGAATTCGAATTAGAGTTGAAGGCATGTGAGTAATGTAACATGTAACCTTCATTTTCCTAAATCTTTCCTTTTGTGAGGAAGCCTAGAGCAAAGCTGTGCCTATTCACAATTTAAGTGGGAATTGCAGCTTCCTGTGGTACACCATGGCCCCACTAGGACTCAGCATGCCTTGGGCTGGCTTAAAGACATTTTGTGCCTTCATAAATAAAATAATGTGGTTTGCTGTGTGAAGAGAGAAAAGGGAGATTGTTGTCTCAGCTGAGACAGGCTACAGCTTAGTTTGAATGTCAGGTAAAAAAGTCAGGTGGCACTAAGGTTTGTTTGTGACACTGAACCCTGGCTGCTGTTCACATTCCAAGCAGGATGCCCTGTGATTTGGTTGTGTTCCAGCACAGAACCAGTGGGCAAATGGGGGCTGTGTACCAGGGTTGTGGCATAGCAGCTGCTAATAGACACACAGGCTGAACTCTTTGGACTGCAC
>NW_005059331.1:0-272 GCF_000277835.1 Geospiza fortis
TCACTAAATAGGATCTTTTTAGATTCAGATAAATTAGACTGCTCTCCAGCTGCAGATGGACACTTTCCAATGGACTGTGACAGGTTCCACATGTATTTGCAACACTTTTCCACTTGTATTTGCGACACTTTCCAATGGATTGTTACAGGTTCCACATGGTATTCCCGCCCGCAGGGATATGGCTGTAAAACTCTCAGGTCTGAGCTGCAATTTCAGCATGCTTTTTCCCCTGCAGCAGTGAATGAGACAGGCTTTCAAGGGTTTTGATTAAA
>NW_005059331.1:316-1595 GCF_000277835.1 Geospiza fortis
CCCATCCATCTCTCTGGGCAGAGCCATCCCTGCCCTGCTCAAGCCCTGGCTGCCGCCCGCCACCTCTGTCCTCCCCCCTGCCCGCTCCCCTGCAGGCTGAGCCAAATCCAAAGCCCTCCCACCTGCTGTAATCTGAGGCTTGGGAGCCAACAGCGGCAAAAATCCCAAAAGAGTCTTCAAAGGGGAAACAGTGACAGGGGTGACCCTGCAGCCCTTCGGCCAGGCAGAGCGGATCCAGAGTCCCCTTGGCTGACCCTGCCTGCACAATTTCAGAACAAGATCCGGCTGCATCTTGTTTGGAAGTGGAGCAGAGCACAGAAACAGCAGCCCCTCTTTTGTAAAGCTTCTCCAAACTCTCATCTCTGGGACCCATTCAACTCCCAGCCTCCCCAGAACACGACCCCTGACCCCCCACATTCTGGGAATGCAACAAAAATCCCAAAGGCTTTCCTGGGAATTCTGGGGGTGGATGATTTCATGGAGGAAAACCTGTCCCAACACCAGTGATGCAGGGAATCCCGGAAAAAACAGAGGACATGACCGAAGCTGGAATCTGATCTCATTCCCCTTTCCCAGGGATCGAGGTGCTGTCCACACTGCCTGGAGAAACCCTGGACACACCAGGAGAAGGGAAGGAACTCCAAACAAAACCTGAGATCCCCCCCAGAGGAGGATGAAGGCCCAGCACCACTTGGAATTAAAGTCTCAGAACCAGGTGTTCTGTTCTGATGTTTGAGAAAGTCTCTGTTACAATCATTCTGTTCAAAGCTCTCCATTAAAGCTCTGGATTCAGGCATTAGTTTGACCAAATTCTCTTCGTTTCTGAGAGAGACTAGATTGTGAATTTTCCAGTTTATTTCGTCTCAGAAATCAAAGGTAAAATCAGACTTCAAGTCTATATTTTGAGTATTTGCTTTTACCCAGATTAATAAGACTTTTAGTTCACGTTTTGAGATGTCTGAACATCCTTTACCCTGTAAAATTGTCTCAAGCTGGTAGAAGACATCCCATTCTGGTTTAGACAGATGGTTTCCCATGTTTGCCCGGGAGCCCCTAGAGTTGCTACTTATTACTGACAGGGGTATCAGCTACAGACGGCAAAGGCGACGATCCATTCCTCCTTTTAACAGCCTGGGCCCCTGGCAATGGCACTGTCCATGGTCTTCTTTTTATTTTTATGTTCCTCTAGGCTAGAAATACTCCTCACTGATGAGCAGATTTCCAAAAACCCTCTGATTTTAAGGATTTCCAAAATATACTACATAATATATATTTTAAT
>NW_005059332.1:0-1595 GCF_000277835.1 Geospiza fortis
TTATTTTTTTCCAATCAGTTTACTTATTTTTTTGAGTTTGAAGCTCTCTTCTAAGTCATTGTACAGATATGAGGAAAAGGTTAAGAGAATTTAGACATGGTGGCTCTGTGACACTTTCTATTTGCTTAACATTCGAGTCAGTTTTTCCTCAGCATCAATCAAAGAGACTTGGAAGCTGATGGAAGTGCAAAAGCACTTTCTGGCCTCAGGCATTTGTTTACTAATCATATGGCGTTGCTCAGTGGAGTGATTCACTTTTAATGGGTGCTTAGCTGTGTGGACCAAAGGCAAAGGGGGGAAAAAAAAGAGAACAATTTGTGTTATACTTATCCCAGTGGCTCCTCATGTAACAGTCATAGACAGATTTTCATCACATTTTCAATGTGATTACTACATTGAAATCAAACAAGAACTGTCCAATTACATCATCAGAGAATCTTATCCCATTTTTTATTTGGCCTTAATTTGGGGGATTTCTCAAGAAAATAATATTAAGGATATCTCTACATGATATCTACAGTGACTTGTGGCTGATCTAGTTAGATAAGGAGGAAATTGATTTTACAGGGATTGTGAGTAAACACAGTAAATTGCTATGAGTGCCTTTCATACCAGTGTTATGATTTATTGCTTTGGAGAACATCTAAGTTGATTTTATTAGTTTCTGATCTTCTGGAGACTCAACAACACATAACTAGTCTTAACTTCCACATTTCTTGTGTGATCCTTGTAGCATCATCCCAGGGCTGTCCGCTTGATGAGACCATCCAACAGCAAGGTTTATATGCAGCCTGCTTGACAGGGAGTTGAGTAGACCAGATTTGGCACCAATAAACTTTTTTTGTGTTGACAGACAGTTCATTCCACTCATGGACTAGTCCTAGGCATAACCTGGGAGGTCTCCCAGCATTCAAGTCTCTGAAAATTATTAACCAGTTGGTTTTTCCATATTTTTTTCCTCTGTGGGGTATATACCCTTCTTTGTCCTTTTTTTTGCCATAGTTATGGCTCATTATTGTATAATTAAAGTATTATCTCCCTACCTTTTAAGCTACTCACTATGATGTCTATCTATGAATTTTATGTGTCTTTGTCTATGCAAGGAAGTACTACAGACATCAGGCTGCCTAAATTATTGTAGCATATTTTCTGAGAGTTCTGACATCAGGCTAAGTGCACTATCTACTTCATGAGCAAACCAAACAACCTGGGTGCACTAAAAGTTCATACTAATCACATCCACATGTAACACTGTGTACACTTTCACCAATATAAAAGCACTCTGCACTTAAAGCACTGCAACATAATGCATATCCATGATCTTGTTTAAAAAAAATAAATCCTTTGATTCTCATTGACTGCTCCTCAGAGAGGTGAAAGGTATATTCCTTGTTATGTATAATCCCTTCGTGTATGGTATTTAGATAGGGAGCATCACAGACTATGTGTTCAGGTCAGCAGAACATTTTAAACAGTGTGTTTTGAACTGTAAATTTGCTATATTTGATTTAAGCACAGAGGGTGATTTGAGAAACTTGAAGGAAAATCTCAATTTTGAGAAGTTGTAACCTTTTCATCAGTGGGATATATATATA
>NW_005059333.1:0-1595 GCF_000277835.1 Geospiza fortis
AAAAAAAAAAAAGTAACTCTTTTCCATCTGAGCATAGTAAAAGGGAAAGGCTTGTATAGTACCTAGTTTTCACATGAACATTACTACCCAAGCTAAAGCAATATTTAAGAGAGAATGTGTCCAAGACACACACAAAGCAGAATTTTAATCAAGCATTTACCCATCCATACCACAACACTACACCTAACTAAAACACAGAAAAAAGAAACATTATTAAAATCAACATTATTTATGACAGCATCTGCCATATATCAGGAGTCTCTAACATTTTAACTTCTGACAAAGAAAGAATTACCTTCAGGCATTATACAGAGCTACCACCTTCTTCAAATTCAAGCACACATTCACTTTATTTGATTTTTGGCAACAGAGTAGCATGGCTGTTCAAAGCCAGAGAAGAAGATCTGCAAAGAAAAGATGCAGAATGCAATCATTACTAAAATGTCAGGATTTTATGATCATAATTGCATTTAATACAGAAATCAGTGTATGTTAATGCCCGACGAATAATTATGTGGTAGTTGTTTGGGGTTTTGTTAATTAACAATGCTCTCCCAGTTCCAAGTCTGCCTAGATCTGTTACATGTCTGAATACTTCTGCTCATCATTTTTGTTTAAAATAACTGTTAATCATAATTTTGAGTATTTACAAGGAGAGAAATTTAGTTCACTATGAAGAACTGCTTGCTTTTTCATTAACTGAAATTATTTTTCAGCACTCGTGCAGAATGCTGGTATAGTGATGCTGAGAGCAATAGAGAAAATCTTAAAAATGCAATTTATCTAATAAAATCCAGCATTAAAAGGTATACGTGCTACAGCTGCTGAATGAACAGTCTTATCCAGTAGCTGCCTCCCACAGATTCCTTCAGGAATTAGTATCACCTTCCTTACCTGACAAGTTACCTATTTTGCTAAGCCATTCACCTACTTTCAAAGCATTTGTTAGATTTATTGATTCTATTTTTTTAAATAAACTGAAGATGTTATCACTCCCAGATTGTCACTACATCTTGGCCAGGGGCTTCCTCTCCCAGAACTGCTTCTTAAACTACAATATGAGCCAGAGCAGCAAAGGTGACCTTTTTTAGGCTACCCTAGTTCATTTTAACTGTGTTCAGTTAAGTAGCAGTGCCAAAGGAAAAGGAGCCTTGGCAAAGAACATGTGGATGACCTGTTGGGCTCAAGGCAGTGAAGCAAGTGCACAAATTCCAGACTGCAAACAAACATTATTTCTATCATGTTAATGCCCTAGCAAGCTTTCTGAGAAGATGATCAGGCACGATAAAGGGTGATAATCCATTACTAAAAATAGGCTTGCTGAACCCTGAAAGCCATTAGAACATGTAAATGATTTTATACAACCTGTGCTACTACAGATAAATCAAAAACAGTCCACCCTACATCCTAAAACCTTAATAAATGAAAAAATGAATTTACTGTCATGGAACAGAAGAATTATCTTCCTCCCTTTTGTCCACTCCCTCATCAAACCCATGCAAAATGCACATATGACATTTTATCAGAAGCAAAGGTACAATAAAAGGGAAATAGCCAGTGTGCTTAAGTGCTACCATTTAAAAAAAAAAAAAAAA
>NW_005059334.1:0-1594 GCF_000277835.1 Geospiza fortis
AAAAAAAAAAGTAGTTTCAATTTATTTTCAGTTCTATCACAAGAGATTTCTCAAGCATAAAAGTAGGGACATTTAACAATTTGATAATACACATTCTTATAAAACATTTTATGCGATGGATGCTCAGTTTTGGTTTTGGCATTGGCAAGTGCAACTGCAAATGCCACTTAAGTTTAAAAGATGCCACTCAGATCTTCAGATCACTTTGAGTGCATTTGAGGTCTGATATCAGGAAAAAACTTCCATATTTTGTTTGGTTTGTTACCATTCCAAGATACTTGACTTATTTGTGCACCTTCTTCTCCCTAGTTTGGCAAAGCTGTGTTTCAGATAATGGCCATTCAGACATACTTTGCCCAGAAAATCCAGCCTCTTTATACTAAGTCAGTAGAAACCATCAGAATGGAAGACAAGCAAGAAACACCATGGCAAAGCCTTTTTTAGTTTCTTTACTGCTCATCCTGTCACACTCCACTTCCCTGTTTTACTGACATACAGATACTAAACAGTGACAGAGGGCCAATTTTTTAAGTCAAAATCAAAGATTAAGTCCTCTGAGCCATGAAGGAGATACTTGAGTAAAGCACCTGCCAAACACTAAATATTTTATATACACCCTTTGTTTATAGTTCTAATTTCCTAAACATCACAGGATGCCAAAGCAAGGAAGGTCAATCAAGCTGGGCAAGAGATATGCTGCTGTCAGTAAATTTCACCATTACACAGGTATTTTTATATCACAGTAAGATTGCTGAGCTATCAAAGCAAAGGCTAGAAGGCAATTTTAGTCACAATGTCGCGTCAGTATTATGGCACCACACCACAAACCCACAAGTAAATTGTTAGTGGACCATACACAGTAAGTTACAATACCTGAGGTTTAGTGCATTCCTGTGAGCCAAAATGAAATGAATGCCATATAGGAGGAAAGGAAAAGATGAACATTATCAGACATGCCATAGTACATTCCACCACTATGAAGATAATGTTAAAATCATGTTAATGAGGGTCCACCATCCCATATAAGTTGGCTCTACTGCAGAGTGCCATGCTGCAACTGAGAGCGCTGCATTTAATTTTTAATTCTTGAAAAGCATACCATGCATCTGCATTTCATGTCTGCTTTTATGATATAGAAAACTTTCTTCAGAAAATACTGTTTGAACCTTCTGAAGAAAAGCATACAGAGCCTACTGCAAATAAGGCATAATTATTTATCAACAACCAATACAATAATTCTACATGCTAGCTCTATGGATTTAGGGTAAAACAGACTATAGGAAAACTACGCATTGTGAAGATTTTGAGGATACTATGAAAGCAGCTTTATTACTTTGAGTCTTATATACATAACACCTAAACTAGTATACATGCACATGGAAGAGCAAACTTGAAAAAAATTATATGATATTAATCCTTTTTCAATTTAATTTAATGCTTTCATCTTTTTTAATCAAAAATTTAAAAAGTAGAAACAAAGATGACACCCTGACAGATACTGACCAAAGAATGGATGGGCAACAACTCCAGGGCAACAAGTCCACAAGGTATGTGCTATAATGTGTCTTAAATTCCTATGTATTTCCAAAAAAAA
>NW_005059335.1:0-1594 GCF_000277835.1 Geospiza fortis
GTTTATTATATTTACTATAGTTTAAAATAGGCTAAGGAAAATCCTATTGTGCTATAATACAAAGCTCAGCTATCAAACCATACATTCCCTACGTTATGAAATACCTTCCTTTCACCTTACTTTCCAAAGCATGGACTTTTTCAAGGGGTTTTTTCTGGCACTAGTCTGGACTGGAAATACTATTCCTTTTTGGAGACACTTACCTCAGTATCTACAATTGCTATTCTGTTTACTGTGATACTTGAACAAATATTGCTGTTCAAACAGTTGAATGTATGATACTGATAACATAAAACCAACAAAAAAAGCTGTGGAAAAAGAGATCCAATCAATTAAAGAAGTAAACAGACAATGTTTCTTCTAGTTCTCCAACCATCTTTTAAAGCTGCTATTTTAATTTTATATACCTGAGGTTAGAAAAAATAAAATAGATTTATTAGAGATAGATATATTGATGTAGGGAGAGCTTACAATTGCAGGTCCACCTGGGAAGAAGCTAAGTTAGTTTTAAAAAATTGTATTATTAAATCTGAATTCTGTACTCTCTCCAACTGAACTCTTTAAGAGGCTACAAAGCTGACTTGCTTTATGTCAATTTATATGAGGTAGACTATGAACACTATTATGCATTCAAACAGTCTCATAAAAACAAACAGGATTACTCACCTGAGGAAGGTTTGGTACACCTACAAAATTTAACATATAGAGCAGCAAAGTCCAAAGAAATAAAGTCCAAAAATTCTAATAACATAAGCAATGGTTTGGAGAAATAAATTTAAGTCATTTACGTTCATATACTTCTATCTTTACACGTGCTAGCAACAAGTTTCATCTGTTCTTTTCATTACATTATTCTACGGGACCAAAAACAATGACTTGGGAAAACAATGGACAAATGACACAACTAGGTTCTGACAGATCCTAAGGTGTAAGGATCTGTACTACAGTACACACAGCTTTTGACCAGCACTTTTGCTAGAAACGAGCAGAAGAGTCTGAGTGTCCATCCTCCTCAACTCCACTGCTGCCTGTAGGCTTTGGCATCCTTGCAGGGCATGAACTGTGGGGGCTGGGGACACTCTCTCCTCTAATGCATCAGCATCCTTCTGAGGATCAAGCATGCTCAGCAAGGGCCTAAATATCGCTGAAATATCCCATCCATTTGTACAGAATAAAAAATATACATTGTACCATACTGTTGCGCACCACAATCAACCAGCTTTGTTTTAAGTCTCTAATAAACCAGTTAAGTCACTTCCACATCTAGTCCAGACAGATCATATAAGGATCCATCTTGGACAATTCTGCATTCCAGAGTTCATTCTGTGATACAGATATACCTTAATTTGTTCTTGCAAAAGCTCTCTTAGGTTTAGTTTTTCCAGTATGCGGAGAAGTTTCTGTTTGTTTCTTGGGAGGGGTTTTTGGTGTGTTTGTTGGGGGCTTTTTTGTTATGGTATGGTATGTTTGTTTGAATTGCAGATGGTGTAAACTACCTTCACAAAGCTTATCCTGTCATTCTCCCTATACCCTAGAAGGCAGTTTGGATTTGTAACAGCACATTTCTTCAAGGTTTGCCAGTAATGGGATGAGG
>NW_005059336.1:0-1594 GCF_000277835.1 Geospiza fortis
CTTCAGATCAGCTGCAATGTGACAACATTAAGTGTCAGAGGTCATTCCCTCTTGTCTCACCGTTGGGAAACTGGAGAAAAGCAGATGCTTTTGAGGTTCACCTACAAAAATAAAACTTCATTTCTAGATGTCAGTTTACACAAACACACCATCCCAAAACTGAGCTCAAATGTTGATAGGGAAAAGATTGGACAATCTCCTTCATAGACAGTTCACTTAAAAGTAATAATCACGGAGCATTAACCTGTGTAAATATTTGATTCCCATGGGGTGAATCAGAAAGAGCGTTGACGCCTACCTGTTTCTCTAAGAGATGGGTATGCAGTACATTGTCAAATTCCAGCTTTCAACTCGATGTCTGCATTAAAATATCTCTCAATAAAAAGAGAGCCAGGTGGAAATGAATTTGAGAGCTTGAAATCTCCTCAGATCCTGTGTATTACTTGAATTTCTCAGTAACCAAGTCAGAAAAACTTACATGTTATGGAGCATTTTGAATTTTCCAGTTACATCATTTGGTCTAACAAGTATTCTCCTTTGTGTCACATTCTTAGACAATCATTCCTATATTAATAAGACTCTACACAGCTGTACTGATACAATCAGGACTTGGTATTTTCTACTTATTTTACCTTTTTGTGCATTAAATTAGGACTTTAGTTTGTTTTGGTCTAATTTCTTCTCTTTCAGGCAAGGCATGATGATGTGTATATCATCATGTATTTCACTTCAGGCTAAGAATTAGGCCAATCTTCATGTTGTGAGATTTTAGCTTCACTTACACAGATCCCAGTGTTGTACAGAATGGGGCATTTGGCAGGTAAGAGAGGTAATGAGTTAACCTTTTGTCACAGTTAGATCAGTTAGAGCAAATAGATATTGTTAACAGCTTCTTAACATTGCTACTTCCATCACTTATGTAAAATGTTCTCACTCTTAAATATCCATATCTATCTATATCCTTTTAACAAAAAAAATTCATTCCAAGATTTATGCTTTGGTTAGATGTACTATATGTGATGCAAAGCTACCATTTGAAGTTACATTTCTTACTTGAATTATATTAATGTTCTTCCCCCAACTTATAAAATGTCTCAATGTATTTATTTGAAAACAGATGCAGTGTTTTTTGAGAACTACTATCCTTTATTAGTCTTTCCAGCCATGAGGAGTGATTGTCATTTGCTTATGCCAGGTGAAAGCTTTTAACTCAAAAGCACAGCTTCTCTCACTCACATAGTATCTAATTTATGTACTCTGAAAAAGCCAAATAAAATTACAGCAACATTTGCTTTTTAATATCATACAGAAAAAACCCTTCAAAGTCAGCCATGCATGATGCAAATATACAGGAAGGGACCTTAAATCCTAGCTGCTGATAGATCATGATCCAAAACTGCCTTTTATGTATCTTGAAGAGAAAACTTTGTAATCATCTATGCCATCAGTAGTGACAGTATATTCACTGAAATCATTACACCAAAGTGCAAGGCTTGGGTTTATCTGAAAGGGATTGTTCATTTATTCATGAAGTTGAACTAAAAGGCTTCTGTGTAGTTTTGAGCCTTTCTTTAATTAGTAAGTCAGGGAAGTT
>NW_005059337.1:0-1594 GCF_000277835.1 Geospiza fortis
AATTGTGAACATTATTAAGAAAACAGCTAGGTCTATATCTCAAACACTAATACAGCCCGACTTGTTTTTAATTTGCATGCAAGCTCCTTTTCAGCCGGTGCAGCTATTGTATCAAAGTGTTTTAATTCTTTTACCATCTGCAAACATAATGTGTATCCAAAAGCAAGGATGGCATTCAAGACATGGATATACATTCTAACACGCCTTTGTTGTATTCAGTCATTCCTTTGCCAAGTATATTTTTCTTGCAAATACTTCATTCATTGCAATAAGGCTTGTAATGAAAAAAATAAACAGTATTCTCAGACCTTTCAGAATTAGTTCAGTGATGAATGAATCATCGCCAATATTGCAAAAATAAAATCTTTTTATGCTTGGTTTCTTAAAAACAATAGCCTGCAAGTTTCAGAGAAGTTACATTTTCTGTAACTGAATACTGTGTTTCTGGCAATGTTTTTAGCTGCCTTAGTCACAACTTTTCTAAAATGGATTAGTTGAATGAGAATGTGACTCAGACATGCAGGCATATTGGTGCTCACTGCTGTTCTCCCATTTTGAGACACTGAAATAAAAGGGTTTGTCTAGGAGACAAATGCAAGAGTGGAGACTGCTGTCTGGAAAAAGCACTAAAATAGCCAATTAAGTATCTCTGAAAGTAGTAAATCAGATGGCCATTTAAACTGGACATGGGTGTAGAAAAGCTCAGCAGTGCAGTTTCTGGATCCAAAGGGTTTATACATTAGGGAGCAGATGAGGAATTGTTGTGCAGAGTATTGCTTCATTCCAAAAGCAACAAGAGTGGTTGAGAAACCAAAGAAAGAGATGCAAAAGGAAGATAGAATGCTGAGAACAAAATTGTGTTATGATAGCTAAACAAGCATAAAAAATTCACTAACAATCACTAAAAGACTTGTTTACTTGTTTAAAATCTCTTATTGCTCTTAAGGACTGTATCCTGTAGTAGCAATATTAGAGATATTTTATATACAATATGTTATCTTTGCAAAGGAACAGATGCAAGAGAGCGGAAATCTGAGTTTTGTTTCAGGCTGGGCTAGATGAAAATCTCTCAGGAGCTAGGCATTGGTCTAAAGTTATTCTAAAAAATAAAGTGATAATTTAATTATCTTGGCACAGTGAAAGAAAGAAATTGATAACAAAGAAATGGATCTTCAACTTGGGATATGGCCAAGTGGCTGGGGAGCCAAAGGAAAAAGGTCATACTGAAAAAAAGCAGAGTCCCAGTTTACTCGGGATGCTGTTCCATAATTCACTCATACCAAACAGTACTGTTTAAAGCATCAGAAGAAAGACCCTTCTTAAGCAGACCTGTTGAGCACTTAATTGTACTAGTAATAAGGCTGATCCACTGCACAGAATGAGACTTCAATGGTGTCACAGTATTCTTACTGAGAGGCAATTTGGGGACAGACCTACTAGCAGCTAAACAGATGCACACAAGCATACATATACGTATGTGTTTACATACATGGAATGGTAGAAATCTGCATATTAAATCACATGAATATATCTAGTAGTTTGAATTTTCTGTCAAGAAATGTTTCTAGACCATTAGTGATGGATACAAAAAAAA
>NW_005059338.1:0-1594 GCF_000277835.1 Geospiza fortis
GCTGGATAAACACATCATGCAATGGGTAAACAACTGGCTCACCAGCTGGGCACAAAGGGTTATAGTGAATGGGGTAACATCAGACTGGTGACTAGTCGCTAGTGGGGTTCCACAGGGGTCCATCTTAGGCCCTGTGCTCTTCATCTTTGTAAGTGACTTGGACACAGGACTGGATAGGACACTAAGCAAGTTTGCAGATGATACAAACCTGGGAGGAACTGTTGACTCCCTCGAAGGCATAGAAGCCCTGCAGAGAGACCTTGATAAATTAGAGGACTGAGCAATCACCAACCATATGAAGTTCAACAAGGGCAAGTGCCAGATTCTGCACCTGGGATGGGGCAACCCTGTATGTACAGACAGAATGGGGAATGAGATGCTGGAGAGCAGTGCTGCAGAAAGAGACCTGGGGGTCCTGGTCGATGGGTAGTTGAATATGAGTCAGCAATGCCCTGGCATCCAGGAGGGCCAACCGTATCCTGGTTCCATCAGGAACAGCATCACTAGCCAGTCAAGGAAGGTGACTGTCCTGCTCTACTCTGCACTGGTGTGGCCTCACTGCAAGTAATGTGTGTAGTTTTGGGCACAGAATCACAAGGTTGGAATAGACCTTCAAGATCATTGAGTCCAACCCGTTCCCTAACACCTCAACTAAACCACAGCACTGAGTGCCACATCCAGTCTTTTTTTAAACACATCCGGGGATAGTGACTCCACCACCTCCCCTGGCAGACCATTCCAGTACTTTATTACTCTTTCCGTGAAAAACTTTTTCCTAATATCTAACCTATATTTCCCTTGACGAAACTTGAGACTGTGTCCTCTTGTTCTGTTAGTTGCTGCCTGGAGAAAGAGACCAACCCTCACCTGACTACAACCACCTTTCAGGAAGTTGTAGAGAGTGATAAGGTCACCCCTGAGTCTCCTTTTCTCCAGGATAAACAACCCCAGCTCCCTCAGTTGTTCCTCATAGGGCTTATGTTCCAAGCCCCTCACCAGCCTTGCTGCCCTCCTCTGGACTCGATCAAGCATCTCAATGTCCTTCCTAAACTGAGGGGCCCAGAACTGGACATAGTATTCAAGGTGCAGCACCATAATATAAGAAAGATATTAAGGTATTTGAAAGCATCCAAAGGAGAGCGAGGAAGATGGTGAAAAGCCTTGAGGGAAAACCATATGAGGAGCAGCTGAGGTTGCTTGGTCTGTTCAACCCGGAGAAGAAGAGACTGAGGGGAGACCTCATTGCAATCTACAACTTTCTTGTGAGGGGAAGAGGAGGGGCAGACACTAATCTTGTCTCTGTGGTGACCAGTGATAGGACCTGTGGGAATGGCCTGAAGTTGTGTCAGGGAAGGTTTACATTGAATATGAGGAAAAGGTTCTTCACTCAGAGGGTGGTTGGGCACTAGAACAGGTTCCCCAGAGAAGTAGCCACAGTACTGTGAGAAACTACATTCACTTTTAAAATTTCAAAGGTTTATCAAACCTTAACAAAAATACAACAGAGGACTGAATAAGGAAAAAATTATGGTGCTGGGAGTCTCAGTGACCAGCAGCCACGTGCTTGTTTACAAAACAGATGCTCTGCTTTTTA
>NW_005059339.1:0-1594 GCF_000277835.1 Geospiza fortis
TTTTTTTTTCCATGAGGCCAGGACATGCATGTGCCTGGAATTGGCTCATATCTACTAGTTTCCACAAAGAAATGCTATAAATTTCTGGTATGCCATGAGTGGCACAGAAGAATGTAGGATATGACACCATCTACGCCCTGTGCTGATCAGAAGATGTGTCCTCTGAGAATTGAGGTCTGCAGATAGAGCAGGTAAAAAAATAAAAGACCTGAAAAGTCTTGTGCTCAGAGCACACATCTAGGAGATGACAATACAATTGTATTACTCTCCACTCAAATTCATGCTCTTGTAGCCTTCTTTGTCACTGAGGGAAACTCACAGAAGTTGCAAGTGGCAGCAGGGGAAGGAAGTAACTATGAAATTTTCCAAAATAATGGCATTATGACTGACTGAAGTAGCACAGCTGACCCAGGAGAGGATGCAGACTTTGAGGGCAGGCATGAATCTTCACTGCCTCTGGGCTTACACTGTCAGATACCTGAGTATAATCCAGGAATCACCTCTTTCATGGTTTCAAGAGCTGTGCAGAGACTGAGGCACTTGAGAAACTGGAGTTCAGACTCAGAGGAGTTACAAGAAGGACAGTCCTTCTGACAGAAGGCAAATGCCCTAACTTCTTACCAGGGAGAGAAGATGTACTGCAATTTAGCATAAGTCTGCCTCTTTGGTTTGATAATGTAAAGCAAAACTTTGGGAAAAAAGGGAGAACAGCCGAGTTCCTTGAAATTTTATTACCATATGTATTCAGGGTGGTAATAACATTGTAGCTGTGATACTTTCAAAGATACAGGAAAATGCTCTTTCTGGGGAAGCTAACTTAGATGATAATTATTTTATTAAGATGTATACAATTGATGAAAATACAACTTGGAGAGCACAGAAGTTCCTCTCCTGTCCTATTGACTTCTGTTGTCTGATTTTTTAAACTTCCACATGATCTAAATGTACCTATTTTAGAAGTATAGCTTAGCTTACAAATTAACTAATCCTATTCCTTACTGGCTTGCATCAGCATACTTTAAGGCTGTTATGGTTTATTATTTTTGTTCTGAAATGCCAATTCATGGTCCCACATGCGGTGAACCCTGTCATGATAGTTCCTACAGAAATACAGAATAAATGGCAATGACAGGCTAAGTTAATACCTGATTTGTTTTTCATCTCATGCACTGGAGGGGTAACCTTACCATATTTTTAGATGAGTTCTAAAGGTTTGCAATCAGCACATACCATAATGATGTAAGAAGTTGCCTCATTTTTGCATATATGCAAAAATCCCTAATATAAGCATCTACGAGGTTATTTGAAAATACACTGGGAAAGCAGAAGAGGCAGTAAGTGCCATTGCAGTCCATTTTAGAAGGATTGTTCTTCCAAGTTCTCAAACATCTCCATTATTCTGATACATTTCTTTCCAAAAGAGAAATCTAAATCTTAAGCCTTCAATATTTTTTAGTGCATATGGAGAGTTTGCTTCTCTATGTGACAGTATTATATTTCAACAAAATATGAAAACAATTACACAGTCACAGTCACTTTGGACTTTACTGGCATAATAATAGTTGCAATGAACAGCCTACTGTCAGGGTAGCAA
>NW_005059340.1:0-452 GCF_000277835.1 Geospiza fortis
AAGGGAAGGGAAGGGAAGGGAAGAGGAGGAGGATCCCAGACGCCATCCTGAGTGCCTGGGGAGGGAAATTTTAAAATGGAGGATTCGGCCATGTGGCCGGTGCCATCTTGTTGCATAACAATGAATGGTAATCGAGGGTAAAGGGGTCTAGGAGAGAGGGTTTGGTAAGACCCCAGACTAGCATGGCCAGTACTATTCAGGAAAGGGGACGGGAGAGGACTGGCGGAGGCAGAAGGCAGGTAGCATTCCTGTGCCTATTTTAGGTAGTTTCCATCTCCAGACCCATCCTGAGGGGACAAAGGTACAGGGACAGGGGGGCGGAACACAACAACTGGGATACAGAACTTTTAGAATCTTTAGAACCCTCTCCCAAAGCTTGAATTACCTAACAAATGGAGTGAAAAAGTGGATAGAACTTCCCAGCTTGAAAATCCCCTTCACTTTGCAGCTGA
>NW_005059340.1:465-1594 GCF_000277835.1 Geospiza fortis
TATCCCAGAACGCAACAGACAAAACTGACTCAGCTGTAGCACCCATAAAGAATTTGAAAACCCAAAGAAAAAGAACCCTCAGATCACCCTTAGGGAACTTAACATTATATTTAACAAGGGTATTGGAAACTTGGGAATAAACTTCTTTCTGCTCAATGGTTAGTTTAGAACCCATCGAGTGCTCTCCTTCCTAAGAGATAAAAAAAATGAAAAAAAAAAATAAAAAGGTTGTCATTATAGAGCACGACACAGTACAAAAATACACGACTCCATCAAAAGGATGCAAGAGAGAGATTTATTACAGCAACGTTGCTTTTATACTTCTTCAAGATATTTACACCCATCCAACATACACATTCAGTGCCCATTGGCCATAAGAGAGAAACAAAGTTCCCAGTAGGCGACCAGGGAGCTCTGTGAGCCAGCCAGAGTCCATATCTCTTAACTTTCTTCTCTCCTTCCTGTCTCCATGGTAACAACCTTGGTCTTCCTTCAGGAGAGATATGGGGCTTCTCCTTATCTTCAGGAGGCCTTGCTAGCTCACAAGGATAGCGCAGAATGTCTTTCTTACAAAAGGTGACTGTCACTGGGCTATACTCATCACCTTGGTGCGTCAGAGAAAAATCTCAGAGGAAGTTTCGCTGATTGGGCCAGTCCTCGAAGCCTCGAGGGTTGTCAGCTGGCCCCAGAGAAATCCCCCAGAAAATTGGGATTTTTTCTCTCAAGGAACTGGAACACTGACTGCGACTTAAAATACAGTGGAGATCCAGTGGAGACACTTTCAAAAGGCTTGCTAGAAGCCTCAAGGTCAGGGCCCAGTTGAGCGCCAATTAAAAAAGGGGGAGTTGGATGGTGGGTGCTGCTGTCTATTATCTGTTTCCAACAAGCATCTCCTGTGGAAAAGCCGGTTGGATTAACATTCAGGCAATGCAGTCAGACCCACACACCTCTCACCATAGCTGCCTCAGCGAGAGAGGCAAGAATGTTCTTTGCAGGGATTAATTCCAGTGAGATTTATTATGTGGACACTGAAGGGAAGCCCAGACAAATAGAGGGCTAACACGTGCTCTGCACAGCTTAAGAATGGGAAGGGATGGGGGGGGTGGAGCTAAGGGCAGGGCAAAGGGGA
>NW_005059341.1:0-1593 GCF_000277835.1 Geospiza fortis
TTTTTTTTTTTCAAATATGGATTTTTGTTTCAGAATTTGGATTCATGGGTGGTTATTTCATCCATTTACATCCCGGCATTGCTCAGCATCGCTCTTTTCCCTCCTGTCTTTCAGGATAGCAAACATCAGCATCAGTAAGATATTATGGCTGTGGAAAAAGGTAGCTTCAGCTATCTCAGATTAACTGGAATAAGAATGTCCCTGTGACCAGATGACTTATATTCTGGCTTGCCTTAAAAGTAACGTGCTCATAAGATACCACCTACTGGGTCACATCATTTCCCAATATACCAGAGAGCTTGCTCTTATGTTAAAAGAAGGATTAGTTTTCTTACCTGCTGAATGTTTTAATGTCTTCTTTAAATGCTGCCATGTGTGTGTGAAATACAACTGCCTCCAAGAAGTCTCACACTCTGAGAGCTTCACAGCTCTTGTCAAATCCTCTTCTTCTGGGGTCATAATTTTTAGCATGGACACAGCCCAATGTTGTTAAAGTTGTACATATGTGAGCAAGGGGATGGGAGCAGGTATTCCAGCACTGAATTTGTCTTTGCTCGAAGCACAGATTTATCATTAAGAAGGAAAGGATAAAGAACTTAATCACATCTCCATATACCAAGTGCATTTGCTAGACCACATTTCTCCACTTAAAATTCAAGCTGCATATCAAAGCTGCAAACATTGTACTACAACTTGTCATAACACAAGGCTGTATAAGAGCTTTTAATCTACATACTTTATTCTTTGACAGGTAACCTATAGGAAAGGGAATAGTATTACAAGAACACAGAAGAACCTCTTAACTGATATTGCATTAATGTCACTCTGTGCCTTGTGATGTATTTTTGTAAAAATGAAAAAAGTATGTGAGCTCAAAAATTCCATTAAGGGAATGTGAGGTTTTAGCAATCTTTTATTTCCCATCCTGAATTAATTTTCCAGCCCAGAGTAACTGATTTTGTGTCAGTCTAATATCAGGTCAAGCTAAAATCCAAGTACATTTTCCTTGCTAGGAAGAGGAATGCACATTTCCACTGAGCTTTACTCCTGTCTGTTGAGTATCCATTATGAAATGCTTGACTTTCACTGCTTCTCGTTATCCTGATTCTTCACAAGCCTGGAAACAGAATTTCTTTTTTTAGGCACTTCCTTTAGTGTTAGAACTGGGATATGAGAAGCAATTGTTCCCTAATGAATTTGAAATTTACCCATTTCCTAAGCAATGCCTTGATTAGTGGCCAATTCCTAACCAATGGAGCTGCCTCCTGCTTGGAGCTCCATTGAACTCAGTGGCAGGGGTCCTTTCCACATGTGATTCAATGGAGCTCTGCACTGGCATTATCTGAGCATGCATATTTGCAAAACTGAGGTCTAATTACAGCTGTAAATATGCATTTCTTTAGATCCTCTTTAACAAATACTTAGTTAAGAAAATTGCTCTGCTCTACTCTAGAGAATAATTCTAGCACCTCTTCCCTCTGTGAAGTGCAGAGAGAGTTGAAATTTTTGCCTATTTGAACGTCAAAATGGAAAAGAAACAAATGGATGTCTCTCTTTGCTCACAACCAAACATCCCAATTTTATTTATGGCTT
>NW_005059342.1:0-1593 GCF_000277835.1 Geospiza fortis
TAGGTGCTTGAAGACATGTGTTAGCTGTTATAATAACTGTATGTAAGAAGAGAACCTTAGACTTACTTTTACTGTCTCTTGGAAGTGAAGTTCTTGGTCATTGCAAGCTTATTCATACCATTCTTATTCTTTACATTGTTAAGGAGGAGATAACCATAGTGTATTAAATACTGCTTGAGCATTAGCTCACAAAAGTTCATGACCTACAATGTAATAATTTAAATTGTAAGTACAATGGATTTCTCTCTGTCCTAAATACAGATTGTGCCTTCCTATTTTGGCAAAACAAACAAAAAAAAGTTATTTTAGATCAAACAAAAAGAAAATGAAAAAAGTTCCAGTAAGCAAAACAAAAATCAAACCAAACAAAACTAAATCTTTTTAATCTTTCTTTCCGGCTGTTTCACAAGAACAAAATAGAATCTCGTATAATGTCCTTTTTATTAATTATCTAAGTCATCCCTTTATATAAACTCTTATAATCTATAGTAAAAAATAAACTAATATCAGTTCACAGTGGAGGAAGTTAACTGAACCATATTTGACCCCTTCTCTATGGAAATTCATTAATTTACAATTGCTTCAATATCTCAGCTACCACAGCTTCCCTCAGATTTCTTTTTTCCCCCTAAACCTATAAACCTCATTGCTTACTGTTAATGTGTTTCCCAGCACAAATATTCCCATGGAACCCTGATTTATTCCTGCGAATTCCCCACGTGCAAACAGCTGAGTCCTCAAAGGATGGATACTGTTCCCCTTTGCACAAATCTATTATTCTACACAGACATGAAAATGCATGCTGTCCTTTGCTACTCTGATAGGGGTTATCTGCTGATCTGACTACAGCAGGTCAGGTGTGTCGTTATTCAGTAAGTTACCAACACAAGGTAATCCCCTGGCAACTAATGACCCAGAAGATATATTCTCTGAAATTTGTAGTTTCATTTAGGTAAACCTGTTACATGTGTTAGTTGCTGCAGGACCTGTTTGGTGGTTTGTTTTCTTCTCTGTCAAGTCACATGAGAGCAAGAAGATAAGGAATGTGGGCAGTGTGTCTTAGGTTAGAATCAAAACCCAGCCTGTCAAGACAGCTGTAACTGTGAATGCAGTCTACCTTAAAGATAATTTAGTAGGTGAATAGCAGTAAGTGCCTTGAAAATAACATCTAGCAGATAATGGCACATGAGCTAGAAAAGTATCCAGTCGAACTGTGGGGAAGTTGTGAAGAAATTTAGGTAGAATACAGAACGCAAGAGACCTAAATTCATTCTTCCACAGAGGCAGATCAAACAAACTTCTGCAGTAGGACCTCAGCTCCACCCCACTAGGACTGAAAAGAAAACACTCATTCTGCATGCCTAGAAACTGTCAGCAAATGTACCATGTCATTGCCAAGAGTTGGAGAGAACTCATCCATTTTGTGCTGCTCATTCAAAACGCAATAGGCAGCACCAGAATTTGACCTACAGCATGAGCTTGATTCAGGACTGCAGTGATAGCTCGGGTAACAAAAGTTACTTGAGGTTTATAGCTGACTCTGAGGTCCCTACAACTATTTAAGGTCAGGTTGGATGGGGCTCTCAGCAACCT
>NW_005059343.1:0-1593 GCF_000277835.1 Geospiza fortis
GGAATGTGGGGTATCCCAGGCCTTCCATCCAGAGATGGCTGAGTGTTGTTTTGAGCCCTGCTCACTCTAGTCTTGTCTCCTTCTGCACCCTCAGCTCCACTTCTGTCATGCCCAAGACACAAAAGTCTCCTTTCCTCCTTACTCCTGTTTGAAACTTTCCCCAGAACACAAGTTCTTCCTCCGTGGGTGTCCTCACAAATTGCATTTGATGTGCTGTCCTAGGCAAGGAGAAGGTACCTGGTGAAAGGAACTGGTTTCACATGCAGGACTCACCAGACTCCACATTTGCTTAATTCTCTGCCACAAGATGTTGGGCAGATCCTTAACCTTCATTCCTGCCTTTGTGATGGGAATTATTTGCAGCACACTTCAAATTAGAGTGGGAATCCCTCAATTCCTTCCAGAATTACATCCTTGTTGTCCAAACATCCAAAGTTTGAGTTCCATTAGAGATGCTACACCAACCTTTATGTCATATTGCTTGAATACTGAATTTCTTTCTGTGGCTAGTTGCTTTTTCACTGCAACTCCTGCTATGACTTTCCCAACACTGCCCTTTTTGTCAGTCTGTGTGTTTTTCTGGTTGGAACTGTAGATCTCTGGATAAGCATATCAAGTATTGCTTTGAATATTGAGCAATTACATGACAGAAAGCTCCTCCACAAAGCCAATGAAATGGTCCCTGGTGCACATACAGATATCAACAGTGCTTTGGTGCTCTGTTCCCTTTTGCTTTATTAACCCTGGCCCTGTGGGCATTGAGCAATGATCCAGATTGTATCTGTGCTGCACGTACAGTGCATTCTGCTGGCCACTTCTGAGCAGCAAGGCAGCACAGCACATTTCTGAAGCCCAGTACTTTACTTGCAGACACATTTGCATCCATAATATAAATTATCTTATGCTTGCAAGCATCCATGTGCATACATGACTTTTCAGCCAAGACTTGGGCATGCTCACACTAATCTCAATATGGACAATTTGCTTCTCTAAGCAGCTGTGCAGTATCCTGCACCCTCTCTAGCAACTTTTAGCTGCAATTAGTTTTTAAATGCTTCTTTCAAGTGAACTCTAGGGGATTTGTGGTTTCTTTTTGTGAAAATAAACAAGATGTTTTCTTGAGAGGGATTAAGAGAATGGTAGGAAAAAGAGCTATCTGACACTCTCATGCAGAAAATATGATTTCAGTATCATGCAATGGGCTTTATTTTTACTTCTGATGGCATCTTTGGGGCTTTGTTGGCTACATGACAGCAACAGATGAACAGTGTGTTATTCATCAAAAGCTACCTGGCATGACTAGTTAAAAAAAGAATAGAGCAGTGAACAAATACAGCAGAGAGGGAAGTGATGACAGCAACCACATTTCAAATACGATCATCTTTGTCTAAATGGTGTTTTGATGAAGAAAGATTAAATGATGTACTGGAATGAGTGCAGTATGACTAATGAGAGGATTCACAGTTATAAGTGATAGGAGAGAAAAGTATCAGAAGGGACATAAACCACCAGGCATCCACACACTGGTGGATTGTTGGGAAAAAATTTGCTGATTGGCCAAAAACATTGCTGTTGGCTGTTTTTTTTTTTTTT
>NW_005059344.1:0-1593 GCF_000277835.1 Geospiza fortis
AAAAAGCTTTGAGTATAAAGATGCTGATAAGATGAATGTGTGTATTAAGTTTAGCAAATAGTAAAGCAAATAGTAAAGCAATTTTAGCGCTAGTAAAGCAATGCAACTATAGAAAAGATAACTAACATACATCCTAGAGATGCCTTTTTACAAAAGCAATATTTTACTCTTATTTTATATTAAAATAAACAACAGAGCAGAGAGACTGAGGGGAAGAAAAAGTAACTTTAGTAAGAAGAATACCAGGGAATCAGGAAAATCCTTTATGAATATGGGCAAGAAAATTATGTTAATGTGTAAACCCAGTAAATTGTGATAAAGCACCAAAATAAAAAGATTTTGGTTTTAATCTCTGTGCTGAGGACTGTAACTCAAATTTGTGGGATGAAATAGCTGGGCCAGGTCTTATATCAGAGCTCTATTTCTACCTACCCCAGAGTTTCCAGCCTTGCCACAGGTGTACCTGAACAAGATGTTCATCAGCTTTGCTGTCAGTGCAATTAATGGGAAGGCAAAAGCACTAGAAAGCTATCCACTGTTAATGCATTGCCCTCTTCTCTCATATATGGATTTTTGATCAAATATCCTGCATACAAAGGCTTGATTTCTATCCACTGGCCTGAAACAAGGATGACTCCACCAAAATCGCTGGCATAAGACTCATTCAGCTGAGATGAGAGGTAATGTGAGTATATTTGTGTCTACATATATTGCATGTTTTACATGCTGGGCAGGGTAAAGAAGAATTTAGAAGCCAGCAATGGTTGCTGAAAAGCTTTGAAAATTAATTGGAGAAAACTGTTGGTTGAACCCCTAAAACCAGAGAATTCCTCTAACCCACTTGCTGCAGCATGTATGTTTTATAATGTTTAAATCTCCACTCCTATCCAAAATGGAAAGGGAAGAGGGGAAAGTAATTCCACCAAATCACATGAGATGTAACCTATGTGAAAACTAACAAAGCGCTTTCCAAATGTAAAGTGTCCAGCACTGTTACTTCTTCTTGCTCTTCACTGCATATGAGAATAATTACACATGCAATGACATCGTGGAGATGATTTTTTTTCTTTATTCAACTTGATGATAAGTTCTGGTTCTGCTAACATGGTTACAGATTTTTATTTGTTCTTTTTCAGAGCTAAAAGTGTAGGCAGTGAGATGAGAAGGTGTGAGAGACAGAGAAGGGAGAAGATAATGACAATTAACAGGAGTGGTAATTAGGGGGACCTGTGACTATGAATTTTATTCAGATGTTGTGCAAACCATTCAGGGTTTATTCCTGAAAAAGCAAGAGGATCCACGCAATGCTCAGCTGAACTTTTTTTTCCCCTGAGGCAGTGCAGCAGCCCTTTTCTTGTGTGGTGCATTTCAAAATGAAGATCCACATGTATGCTCACAGATCTGCCTTCTACTCTTCTTCATATATGTCAATACATATACTTCATCATTGCAAAAAATGCTGGCTTCAGGCAGGCCCAATAAGCCCACATCAATTTCTATTCCTCTGTTCCTCCTTACACTCCAGTTTGAGACATCTGAAAATTGAAAAGGAAATCAATCTTGCTTAATTAAAAAACAAAAATGAAAACAAAA
>NW_005059345.1:0-1593 GCF_000277835.1 Geospiza fortis
TTTTGTTTTGTTTTGTTTTTTCCTTCCCTTTTTGGTAAATGGTACCGGATTCGGAATTTACGTGGAAACATGTTGTTTGAGTTATATGGGGAAATAGAACTTTCACGTCCAGAAGGCACTCCTTCCACTGTTCTAGCCACGGTTAAAAGTATTTCTTGGCACAAGCACTAGATTTCTGCCAGGAGCCCATAAGAAGTATCAGGCACTAGACCAGAATTCATCAAAGAAATTAGCAAACCTTTTTCTTTCTATAAAATTTATACTAAACAGAAACAAAACCTTTCAAGAGCACAGGTGGATGGACTTCAGGCACTACTGTTTGGGCCTTTTCCTAGGGTCTGTACTCCTTTTCTATTCCCCCATCTTTCACACACATTATTTTTAAGTTTTGGTCTCAGCTGCCTATTTCCATGTAAATAACAAGTTCAAGTTCCTACACTACAGGTGCCAGCATAAATTCCATTAACATACAGCAGTGAGTCATTTCTTTTGGTAGTTTCCCCCCAGTCCAATACCTCACAGGACTTGTAAGCATTTTGTAGGACCCCTCTCCCTGCCTTTCTGTATTTCCCATTTGGTGTTTTTCCCCATGTCATGTTTCATAGAGGACCCACATCAAAGAAGCCCTTTACCTGACCTGTGTTTTTCCTTACCAGATCATAAAACTGGCCGCTGCATATAGAAATATCATTTCAGGTCAATTAGAATGCTCAGGCTGAATAGTTCTATGTGGAGTTCATAGTTCCAAAACCAACATTTTCCTTTTGTTTTAGGCTTGGACTTGAGAGAGCAGACACAGCTGAAAAGGCTCTTAGTGTCATAGTTGATTTGCTGGAAAAATATGGACAGGGAGGAAACTGTATGGAGAGCAACATGGCATTTACATACCACAACAGTTTTCTGATAGCCGACAGAAAGGAAGCGTGGGTGCTGGAGACATCAGGAAAATACTGGGCAGCAGAAAAAGTAGAAGGTATGGATGATGCTCTTTGTTCTAAACATTTCAAGTGCTATGACCCCTTGGAGTTTTCCAGTTTTGATTTACCATTTCATTAAGGCATTAAACTAACCTCGAGCTGCATACATGTGTCTGTAAACAACAGGCATTGCTTCCTGGGGCATGAGTGTGGAGTAGCTGGCAGTTTGTCAGAGGAGCTCAGTGACAGGGGCCTTTTCAGAGCCAGAGGTAACCACTTGTGCACTTGGAAAACAGAGGACAGCAAGAAAGTCAGCATGAGAATGACAGCAGTATGTGTGGTCTTAAGGATGATAGCAGTCCATGACAATTTCATTTGGGGACAGGATTGATGTACTGGGCCCTGAAGTGGCCGATTCTTCCAGTGGACTTAGGAGGACAAGCTCAATCTTTGGATGTCTCAGAAGAAGAATGTAAAGGTGTGAATAATCAAAACAGAACCTGAAATACAATCCTGGCAATAGAAGCAAATGAGTCAGAAATCAGTTGCAGTGAAAATTCAATCAGAAAAATACATCTAGGTGGGGAGAGAGGGCAAGAAATAAACCACCAGACTCTCTGATCTTGTAGGAAACTCTTCAGGGCTAATTTGGTTTACTAAGCTAATTGTAAACAAA
>NW_005059346.1:0-1593 GCF_000277835.1 Geospiza fortis
CCACAGGCTCTTAAGATCACAGTTCTTCCGTTAAGTTAGTACAGCTGGACACAGCTATGCCTTTAAAGCCTGCCAAAATTTCACTGATCACAAGCAGGACAATACTCCCTTCTGCTATTTCATCATGCTGATACAACTCAGGTTTGCATCCACAGAGAATTCCCATCATAAAACTCTACACATTTATGTCTCAAGAAACACTGAAGGCAGCTGAGGGACAAAAATTGTGTGTTTCAATGAATCTAATTTTAAAACAAGCATACATAGATCAAAGCAAAGTATTTACAAGGGAAATATGTACAAAAGATGATCTGACATTTATCACCTTCTTGTACTGATGAGTGGGCATCCTCTGACCTTCCCTTGACAGCATTTGCCAGGTAAAAAAAACAGAGAAACAAATAGCAGGTTTGGCTTTTTATCATTTCTTCCCAGACTGTTCTGATAGTGAAAATGGTCATGTCCCCCATTCCAGGTTAACAGGGTTAATAATGAGAACTTCCATGTTGGTTTCTCACTGGGCAGGGGCTGTGGCCTGGCTGGAAACAACCAACTTCCAGGCAATTTAGGGGCTAACACATAACCAGTATCAAGAGAAGTGTACTTCACCATCTGTGCAAACCCCACCTGCTGAAGACCTGCCTCTCCTCGTACTAGAATTTGTGAAAGTGAGGTGCTCAAAGCAGGGACCCTTGTTACATTTGTGTCCAAATAGTTTTATACGAAGCATAACACAACTACATTTTCATCAGATCCAGGCATGAGATTTTCCTTTAGTTAATATTCCAAATTTGGTACAGCTTGAAACTTTTTGTTGATAAAATATTCTATATTTTTAAATTCATGCCTGCTTAATCTGCAAATTCGGTAGATGCACGTGACACCTAAAGTGTAATGAATCATGCATTTTTATAATGAATCCAACAGTGAAAGTGAAAAACACTCTTTGATCTTTCTTCTAACAGCCCAGTTATTCCTGGCTTTATACATAGTAGGTGTCTATGGATTACTTTCAATTAAACAACCTATTTTACTTTCTATTCTGTTATGAAAGTAAACCCTTTCAAGTCTACAGTGACATAACTCATGGCTCAGTAGTCCTGCTTGAATAGGTGGAAATGTAAGCTCCTAATCCCCTGCTTGCTATACTGTTGCTGCAAGACTGCCCCAAGCCCACCAAACCATCCTCTTTAGGAGTGAGAAAAGAGGACCAGCACAAATCTACAAGAATTTCACCATTTCTCTGCTCATTCTTCTCCACTAGCAGTAGCAAAACAAAAAGCAACAGACACATTGCAAACAGACATTCCCCCAGTTGCATCAATAAAACTAATTCCATGCTGCTGTTACTG
The DNA here is from genome assembly GCF_000277835.1 of Geospiza fortis. Classification (NCBI taxonomy): domain Eukaryota; kingdom Metazoa; phylum Chordata; class Aves; order Passeriformes; family Thraupidae; genus Geospiza; species Geospiza fortis. Next base: position 1,353 of record NW_005059346.1, read on the forward strand.
ATCACAGACCTGAGATGAAGTATCACAGGATATGCACAAATGTGGAGAGCACAGAATAAGCAACTGCAAGGTTTGTGAACAAGTTAGAGCTGTACTATAATTCAACTGGTTACTTGTTTCCTTATTTCTGCCCAGCTGTCCTTTCTGGCCTGCTGCGCAGCCTTGAGAGCTTCACATCTCCTGTCTAGGCTGAAACCCTCACAACCAGAGCTTTTCTAGTCCCTCACTTGTTGTCCTGCAC
>NW_005059347.1:0-1592 GCF_000277835.1 Geospiza fortis
TCTCACTAAGCCATTCATTAGCCATTTAAGATCAGAATAGCATTTGTTCTCTACACACTCCAGGCCAACCACAAAAACCTTGCAGAACAGTGACTGGGAGACAGCACATGCCATTGCTCATCTTTCCAGAGGTTTGTTTCTATCTCATCATCCTAATTTATGGTATTTTGTGGTTTTCAGGTAGAGCAAGTTTATATATCTATCTCACCACTCCACTGGTCACAATACTCATCACTGCTGTTGAACCATTGACCCTGAGTCACCTGTTGGGCCTTAAATATCTTAAATATCTGCACCATCACTCTGCACTGAGCCAGTATCTGGGTGGAATTATATTCTCCATGTTTATGGAAGTGAGGCAGAAGTTTTGCACAGCCTGCCCTCTTTGACAGTAAACACTTAGCCCAGAAGACAGAGATTGAAAACTATTTTGGAAATAAACTACAGAGGAGTCATATTGCAAACGTGCAAACAGCTCTGGAATCCTGGCAGGAGGAGAAATAAACAGTGAAGGATGAAGGGGACATGGTTAGACAAAGTCAGCATCTTGGGAAGCATTTGGTAAAGTGAGAGACAGATTTCAGCTTAGTAAACAAGCTATAAAGTTCTCCACAGGAAGAGCAGACATACCACCCTGGATTACTGCAATGTCTAAGCCACTTCTCCTTTGTGATGACTTTCTCAGAAAAATCTTGGTTTTCTGCCTATTTGTTTACAGAAAACATAGAAGTGGCTGTCGCTTTTGGAATGACAACTTGAAGTCAAATGCTGTAACTTGGCCTAGACACACTCACATGATGAACACACTTCCCACTTGCAGAAATAAAACAAAGCAAAAAAGCATCTGGATGTGCTTTTTTGTTGTTTTTTCTTTTAAGATACATTTTTCTGTTTTGAGAATAGTTAACCTCTATCACTCACAATTCCAAATTGCAGGAGAACTTCATAACAATTACACGTTAGAGCAGCAGGAAGGTTAAATCAATAGAAACCTGACTTTGTCAGTGCACTGCAAAAATGACAGGCACGTCTCCCAAAGCTGTATTTTATGCTCCATGTTAATGGGATAGCAGCTGGCTTTGTTACCTTCTGCCCTGGCTTCCTCACAAACAGCATGTGAGCTGCTCATCCCCTCAGCCCTCACAGACATGGCATATCTGCAAAGTGCATAAAAGTGAAACTCCTGTGGAGATTACAGTGAAGAAAGGCATCTGTACCCCATCCCAGCTGCTGCAGGGGGTCTGTGACAGCAGTGCTAGAGTGCCTCCGTTGTGCAAAGGGCAATATTGACACTCGCAGATTTGGACAAAAATAAGGTGTTTTTAAACTGATCCCTCACTCTTCTTTATGTCCAGCCTTTTGACTCACCACAGATACATGATTTGGGCACAAAACAGGCAGGCAAATATCCAGAAAGCCAGTGGGGAACAACTATGAAAACCAACTCTGCAACCAAAGGAGAAAGGGGAGAAAGAGATTTTCTCATAAATCTCCCTGGCAGAAATAGAGCAACAACCTGTAACTCACACCAGGCCTTAATTCCTTTTTGGATCAGCACTGGAATGGTCTCCCCAGGGAAGTGGTCACAGCAC
>NW_005059348.1:0-1591 GCF_000277835.1 Geospiza fortis
TTTAATTCTAAGCTGAAAGAGATCTAGATTTGGGCAGGATAAGCCATTGGCAAATACTGCTTTGTTACTGTTTTGTTCAGTATTCTTTTTGTCCACCTTTACTGTATCTAGGTGTCATGGGTTCAGGAGAGAAAGTAAGCCTCAGACAAAATTTTTGTTTCTTTTCTCTGATTCAGCTGCACTGTGAGGAGTGTCAGTGGGTGTTCTGATGTGCGTGGAAGCTGCAGGAGCTGGTTGTATCCTTGTCAAGAAACCTACCTATGTTGGCCATAAGCCATTAATATTAAAGTATACATTTTCGTGCTCTCCATACAGCCAACAAGATTTGTCCCTGCAAGCCAAATCAAAATGGCATTTTCCTTTCTCCATTGATTTTGAGTATTCTTCATAACTTTTTTTGTTAAGTCACCTTGGATAATGATGTGTAAGGAATGCATTTAAGTTTGCTACTCTCCAAATGCTGCAATAAACTGAGTGATTCTCAGCAAATGGCACATGTATGAGTATTGCAGCTCTATATTTTTTCTGCTAATATTCTTATTTTTAGCTTTGAAGTGTATTTCTGTCTGTAAATCTTCCTGCTTTTAGAGATGTCTTACACGGACTGAGCATATACAGGAGGTTCTCTCATGATTTAGTCATTCATCATGTCCGGTCAACTTAAGTCTGCTGGAAAGAGAGAGTTCTTGTGGAGATTTCAGGAGATGACCCTAGTGTCCCTCCCACCAGCTGTGATGAAAGCATAAATAAAATAAAACAAAACTGTGTATGTATAGAGCACAAAGATCAGATCACTTCATATCTCAGTGAATGGTAATCTAGAGCCTTCATTCTTAGCTATTCTTTAATATTGAAAAAGAAACTATCAAGCAGAGCTGAGCCACTTGCACTAAACAACAGTGTTTCAGCACTTCAATTTGCCAACAGACACATAATTATCATCTAATTTTTATATGTCAAAACAGTGTAGGAGTGTAAAATAGTAAAAGCTGATAAGGATTTATACACCAAACTTTTTTTTAGAACAATGCTTGAAGCATTCTAATGTAAAGGGGAAAATAATTTGGTTTTCATTTTTTTTTGTTAAAGTAGCGGTAAGGAAATTGTTTATAGAGTATTTGAACTGATGTTTTCTACTAGTAAAATACATTATGAGAACACTAGAAAATATGAGAACATTAGAAACATTCTTATTGCCTAATAGCAATAAATTATAGTTACTCTATGCTGCAGTATAGTGGGGTACTGCCAGGGATTATGCTGGTGAAACAGGAAGGGATGGTTGTTTCTTTACATCTTGGGGATTTTTTAGGAAGGCTGGAGTTCTGTCTACTGAGTCATCAACTCCTTCATGGTGTTGCCATGGATATTTCCCCAAATGAACCAAATGCATTGATTTCTAGAGAATAACTGATGCTGATAAGACCCCGTGGACAGAACAGGGACTGTGAGCACACCTGCAAGAGCTCTGAGCAAATGTAACAGCATTGTAACCAGCAACTATTAAGCTAATTTATTAAATGCTTTTAACAAATTTGTTCTAACATGCCATGGTCAGATCTGATGTTATCTCAACCCTTTGTGCCCCACA
>NW_005059349.1:0-1591 GCF_000277835.1 Geospiza fortis
CCCAGACAAGTCTTTTGCTGTGTATGGATCAGAAGTGTGCAAAGTGAATGATTGTGATTTCTGGAGTGATCTTATGGGTTGGATATAATCTGCATCTACAAAAGGTGTGCGTCTGATTTCGGAAACGTAAATTCTTCCCTGGCTGATGCAGACTTCTGGATAGTCCCCACCTTTGTACTTGATAAGAACATCTGCTAACACTGAGATGTCCAGGGAAGTGGAGGAGCTGAGGTCAATCAACTGAAATGTGATTTCTGGAAATTCAACAATACAGGCTCTGGTCATGCCATACAATGCAAACCCACAGTTAATGTGGTCCACATATCTCTCTGTTGTTCTGTAGGTGATCACTCTGACGGAGCAGCAAGTCCTCTTCTCTCTTAGTGCCACCACTACCTGGCGATAGGCTTCGCAGCACTTTGCCAACTGATCTACTGCTTTCCTTGGGGAATCTTCATTTAACTTTTGAATTCCCCACAGGAAGAGAATTTCATCATAATCCTTAACCTCTTCTCTCATTTTGTTCTGTGCATCACCTTCCACGAGGCAATCCCAGCCTTCAAACATAACATATCTCGAAGCAGGATGCAAGTATTTTTTGAGCTGCTCAGCTATCCCAAATTTGTCTGCAAACACAAGGACTCTGGGCTTAAACCCCAGATGTCCAATTGTCTGTGAAAGAGAGACTTCTTTCCATTTGTTTTGAAACAGAAACTCATTGTCTCTGGAAGACGATTCCTTCATGAAAGTGATGGCAACGCGCTTGAGCTCAGCCAAAACAGAGCCGTGCTTGTCCACAAAGCACCCACAGACCTCAAGGCAGTTCCCCGTGGATTTGCTCATTCTCATGTATATCATCATTTCCTCCTGCAGTGGGCGGAGCACCACCAGGCTGCCTATCCCAGAAGGAAAACCTGCTCTGGAGTGGACTGTCCTTGAGGTCAGGACAGCGGTCATCTGCAGAAAGCAGTCGAGCAGCACTGGGTGGATACAGTAGCTGTACATGTCTCTGGCGGTCTCCTCATTCACCTTTATGCTTGTTATAGCTTCCTTTAGCTCCTGGCAATAATGCACATCACTGAGCTGCCTGAATATGGAGCCATACTGAAAGCCAACCTGAGACAGTGCTTCATAAAGTTCCTCTCTGCTAATCACTGACTTGCATCTTCGATAGATGGCTTGGCAAGAGATGCTGCTTTCTTCCACCACACCTTCAAGGCCCTTGGCCACTTGGCCAGCAGCATAAACTGCGTTGGAGGAAGAGAGAACCTCAAAGGTTGTCATGGCTTTTTGTGGACTCAGCTTGATACTCAGCACTTGGGAATTCTGTGCAAGAACACACGGTGCAGAAAAACTGATACTCAGCTGGCAAGTGCTCAGAGGCACTTTGGGTTCTGAGCTGCTCATCACAGAGGCCAGACCAAGCTCCACATAGAAAGCACCAGGGACTAAGGCCACTCCGTTGTTCTTGTGCTCATATAAGTACGGTGTCGTTTCCTGGGACACCAGGCAGCCAAACTCCAAGTTGTCACTGTTTATACTGTAAATCAAAGAATGACTGGCGCTGACACCTCTTCGGCTTGCTTGTTGA
>NW_005059350.1:0-1591 GCF_000277835.1 Geospiza fortis
TAACTTAGCTACCTGTACTTGTTAGGAACATCAGAATAATTCCAAGTTAGTCATTCTCAGAGCGAAGACCTCCTGCAACAGAAAGGCAAATTATCTTAAAGGCAAGACTTCACCCAGAGTGCATGAACAAAACCAATGTAGCTGTCAACTTCAAGTGTTCAGGTCTTCAGACAGAGGAACTATGTTGCCTGACTGCTAGCCCAAGCCTGTGAAAGCCAGAAAAGAACAACTGTGCCCTTGAATAATCCTCAAAACACAATGCAAAATTCCATGTTCGGTGAAACTTTCTTGAAAGAGAGAGCAACAATTAAAAATAAAAGAGGATGAATGTTTTAGAAGCTGTATTTGTTATTTTCTGGCTCATAATCATTCTTTTGGGAATGATTTGAGACAGTCTAGTGCCTGTGAAAGCAAGAAATCCCACTTCTCAATTTTTACTGTCATTTTCTTATAAAATTCTGGTCAGAAAATGAGACTAACATTTTACAAAAATGCTTGCAACGTTTCTGTCACTATCTCAAAATGGATAAAAATGTGTCAGAAAATTTGACAAACATCAAGAATGTGCCTCTATTCTGTCAAGAGCATCCCCCTTCTTGATGAGCCAAGACATGTAATACTCCCAATTTCACACTTCTGCCTAAAGCTCTGTAACTTTTTCCTGCGGGGAGTCCTAAACCTTGAGCTGGGAGATTTTTGCCTCTGTTTGCATTAAGTAGAGCACAGCCTTTTGCCACATCAACAGAAAGGCTACTTATCTTGGAAACTGGCTGGGCATCTGAACACTACATCATCTGAGTACTTTTAGATGTTCAGCAGCTGAAGTGTCCTATTGTGGCTCATTCCCTTGCAGAACAAATGTTGCTGCCTGAGACTGCTCCAAACATTTGTTTGGCACACGAGAATTCCCTCTCCTTTTGAAGAAGTATTAAAAGCACTGTCAGCTCATTAATGGATTTTTTTAACTTTTCTTTTGGCAGAAGTGAAACTATCACTGAAGGAAATATCTTGTAAACATTGAAACAACCACAACAGTATTCCATGCGTACATGCTGGAAAACAAAAACAAAATAAAAGCAGCCTTTTGCAATGAAACACGTCTTTCCTGAATCAGCAAAGACTCCCATGACCTTGCAGACATTCTTTGGAATAGCCGCTGAGAGCTGCATGAATCTGATAACAAAATAAAAGCACCACAGTGCAAAGGACAAATCGTCCAGGGTTAGAGGAGAGCCATTGCTCTGAAAACACCAAGCACTGAAATCTTACCCATAGATTGACTTGTGTACAAATGTCACCATGCCTACGTCAAAGGCCAGATTTCCCAGAGGACTCAGCTTCCCTTAAAGAAGTACTCTGAGGGTAACTATCAGAGTTTTAAAGACCTCAGCAAGCCAGAATTTCAGTAGGACTTATTTCAGAGGGTTAGCACTGATATTTAGATGAGATCACCTCGGTACCATAAAAAGTTTATATGTAAAAAAGTCCTCCTCATAGATAGCATAATGAGAATTCTATGTAGAAATGTAGGAGTGTGGTTGTTACCCTTATTCTCCTTACTCCTCCTCTTTTTCCCTTATCTTTTTTTTTT
>NW_005059351.1:0-1591 GCF_000277835.1 Geospiza fortis
GGAGTGCAGCCCATAAACCACACTGTGCCACACACATTGATAGGAGTTCACCAGAGGGTTCTTAAATCCTTAAAAATGTAAGGACCTGATGTAAAGGTTTCCACTCACTTCAGATCAGGTCCTGAGTGTAGCACCAGTGGGATATTATCCTTAGGCAAGTCCACAACAACACTCATCTGGAAAGGTCAGGCTGAGGAAAGAGGTGTTGCTCATCCTGAGCTGTGGGGTACATCCAAAGCCCCATTCCACATCCTTTCTCAGCACACATAGCATCTGGATTGAACATTTTAAACTGTATCCTTCAAAGCACTTTCCCAACTATTCAGCTTTGGCAGTGACCATTTTCTCATGAGATTTTGATTACCCCTACCATTTCCATGACCATCTATTATACATAATGGCCATGCACAGAAGTGTGTAGGTGAAGCACATTAATTTTGATACTGCTCTGTGATGGGGGCATGCAAAGCTGCTTCTTTGGAAAGGTCCCTCCTCCCCTCCTATTTTGATTTTTCTGCTTCTATACTTGATGACTAGCAATAAAAATGGATAAACAAAGATCCAAGGGAAATGAAACTACATCTGCAGAACATTCAGAGCCAAAATACACAAGGTGGATAATTTGCATGCTGTATGTAAAAAGTAGTTATGCAGCTTTCTTCCTACTCTTTACATCTCCATAAAACATAATAATAGATTTCTAATTATACATCCAAATAATAGGCAAGCTGCAAGATGCTGGGAGAAAATTAGAAAGGGGGAAAGAAACCAACCAAAGGTACAGATGTAACTAGGGTAGTGACATTTCTATAAAGACGCTTTAATGGTTGTTAAGTAGTCATTTTGAAACAGAAAATTTTTAAGTGTCCTAATAGGAGTTTTCATTTTCAAACAATTTGCTGTGCAGTTAAGTGATGTCAGACTACAAGCTGCAATCTACTACAATGACCAAAGAAGAGCTGTTTTCACACCCATCACAATATGTAATTGATTCCTAAATTGGCTTTCTACAAAAGAAACCAATCAGATTTATGCCAAATTTAGGCAGTGGATGAAGTCTTGACTTTTGATGTTAGACATCTGATAAACTTTATGCTAACATAACAAGCTACACTAAATGATAAGTTCCTTAACATAAAAATAAGCTCACAGTGGATCATGAAACACAGCCAGTGTCCTCTTTTTGTTGGCAAATAAAATCAGCTGCATTGCTGTACAGAAGGGGTATATCCTCTGCCCTGACACAATGGGAGAGTTTCAGCCAGCAGTTCCTCCCTCCCACAGTGAAACGCTTCCCTGACTTTGCTCTCCAACCTGAGAGCAGCCCAGCTGCCAGGTGGGGGAGATCTGGAACCCCATCCTTCATGATTGAAGGGTGATATCCCAAATAGCTGAAGCACTGGACACCATCACTGCATCAGTCAGTGCCACAGCTTCCACACTGAACAGCAATTCACCCCCTGAGGTGGCTCCTCTCCTAGGGCTTCTCCAGACTTCAGCAGCTGGCAGGGCTGGCCTGGTGCTCCTGGAAGTTCAGTTGCCCCTGACTCTCTGCAGCTGCTCTTTGCTGTTCTGTCTCCTGCCCAGTTTT
>NW_005059352.1:0-1591 GCF_000277835.1 Geospiza fortis
GTGCCCAGCACAGGGGGACAGTCACTGTCTGAGTCCTGTTGGCCATGTTAGCCAGTCCTTAAGTGCTTACTCACAAACTCTTAGCTTGGATGGATGGTCTTCATCCATCCCTGGGCACAGCTTGATCCATTCTAGTTCCTCTGTCACTTAAAGAGCAGCTCCAGCCCCTCTCCTTGCTGACCCGTCTTTCTTGGTGTGTAGCCATCCACACCAGCATTCCAGTCATTCCAACTATCCCACCACATCTCTGTAATGGCAATGGGACCATGGCCCTGTGAGCACATACAGCTCCCCAATCCTTCCCATGTGTTCCCCATGCTGTGTGCTTGGTCTGCAGGCAGTTCAGGGGTAATGGAGCAGGCAACCTTCCCAGGAGGGATCCAAGAGGATACACAACAGCCATACATACCCTGAGGTGGCTGGTCTTCTGCTCTCATCTTGGGAGGCCACGAAGGAACATTTGCCACTGCTCTGGGGGTCCTGGCTTATTCCTTGATGTGATGGTGGAAGTGCCCTCAAGTCCTTCAGTTTAAAGCCCAGCTGTCCAAGGTGTCTGGCCTGCTGTCAGGTTTCCTGACCTCTTCTAGACATGTGGATCCCATCCCTCCCTAACAGGTTGTAGTCATCAAAGAATGTCCTCTTATCATAAAAGTCAAACCCCCATGATGGCACCAGCCGCAAAACCAAAAATTGATTTGCATTACACATCTATTCCTGGCTATCCCCTTTCCTCTTATGGGTGAAATGAAGGAAAAGATTACTTGGGCACCAATATTTTTCACTTGGACCCCCAAGGCTTTGTAATCTTTCTTGATTTTGCCCAGTTTCTGGGTTGTGTGTCATTTGTGCCAGATGGAAGAGCAGCAGTGGAGAGCAGTCTGTGCTCTTGAGAGGTCGTGGCACCCTCTCAACCATATCTCAGACCTCAGCTGACAGAAGGTAGGTTACCTCACATGGCTGTCTGCTGAAGGCCTCACGGTCCCTTAACAGAGTCACCCACTGTGAGCACTCATAATTTATTTTACAGTGTTCCCCTCTGTGCTTCTGGTACAGTTTCTCCTTGCAGACCTTGCTCGTGGGTGTTTAGAGCTGCTAAAGTGCTACTTCTGGGTCTGGTGTGGTGCTGGAGGGGGAGACTGAAGCACTGCCCTGCTTCTGTGGGTCACCAGCTCTGAGGCGCCTCGTTCTCAGTGCCTATCAGAGGAACATGGTTCTGAAATCACCTGTGCACATCCATCTCAGGTCCTCTAATACTGCACAGCCTTTCAACTGTTTCCTGTTTGTGACATAACAGATCATCAAACCTGTGCACACCTTATGAAGGTATTTACCTTTTCTCCAGGAGAAAGGTCTGGGCACTTGTTGCAACTCACCACCTGTACTGAAGTCTCCTTCCTTACCACTTGTATCTGGGTGAAGCCTTCCCTTGGCAAGGTCCATGCCTGCTGGACACCAGCTGATTGGAGTATCTGGTGTGAAATCATGTCTGAGAAAGAACACACTGCTCTCCTCCCTTTGCAGGGGGAGCTTCCCCTACAGCAAAATAATCAGGAGTTACCATCTCACAGTTGTTGGAATGTTGGGGGACACA
>NW_005059353.1:0-1591 GCF_000277835.1 Geospiza fortis
AAAAAATCTCAGTTGAGATTTCTCTCTGATTTTCAGGGCTGATGAGTACCCCATACTCCAGAAGCTGCAGTTTCCCCATCTTTGAGAAACAGGACTTAAATATGATATTAACTCTGTCTTCAGAGACATTCACAGATGCATCCTCTTTTTATAGTAATGCAGTGAAGATGTTTACAAGTTGATTCTCAACAAGCTAGTGATGGGAACCAGAATTTGCCTTGCCACGTTCCCATGTCCTGCTGTGATTACGCCAAGCACCAAACCCCTTAATGTAGTCACAGGAATTTTGGCACCCTAGTATTTTTCCTTTTTATTGCACAGAATTAGGTAAGTTACCTTTATCACAGTACTACATAGAGTGTGCCTTTAAAGTCACATCATATGCATACTTTTAGGAGAAATTAAGACCTGAGCATTTGAAAATAACTTATTTAACTGAAATAAGATGGGAGGAAGAGACCAAGTAACAAATTCAATCATGTGATGGTAAAAAGATTGGAAGATAGAAAGGTTCCATTAAATAGAAAACTGCATCCTCCCTAAGCAGTTGGATGAGACATCTTCTCAGGAAAGATGGATTTGATCTGTTCACAGCTTCAGATTTACAAAAACTTTATGAGTGAGTTGAGAAATCCTGGTGGTTTGCTCCTAGCTGAGGCTTTGCTTTCAGCTTGTGCTCGCTGTGTCTTGCCATGACCTCCAGCCAAGAGTATTTCTACTTTCACCCTTCTGGGTGGGTGGAGTTTCAGCTGCAATCCCCAAGCCAGGTTTCACTGTGTTTTGGTTTTGATTCCTTAGTCATGTTTCTGTGCTGTTCTCAGTGTTTACCATTAAACAGAAACATCTCTGGCCAGAGGGTTTCAATGGTGGAGGTGCAGCATTTCAAAGGCTGCAGGAAAGCTTTGGCCATGGGTGCAGTAGTAGAATAAAAGGCAGGAGAGCAAAGGTAGAGAGGACTTCTTGCAGTGCTGTTCTCTCTGTGGAGACTGGCTGTACTAAACTTACAGATTAGGGGAGGGGAAACAGAAGGTACAGGAATATTTCCTAGTCAACCAAAACTAGAATAAGCCCTTTGCTAGCAGGTAGGTGTATTTCTTGTTCTTGAACACTAACAGTGCGTACACACAATTCCAGACAAGGAGCTTGGAACAAGATACTGAAGTGACCACGTGAGGAGTGGTGTCTTTGAGGTGGCTTTGGTGTAGCTTTGGTACATTTTGCCTGTGCTCTCTTCCAAGATTTGTGAATGTATGAGCTGTTTGCATGAAATAGTGATTTTGGAGAGGCACAGGACATAGGAACAGTCACACAGTGAATTTATTACACACCTACTGATGGTCAGAAATAGAAAGGTGACCCACCAGCCCAAACTTGGCAGGCACAGGAAGAGAAGGGAGTTAGAAAGCAGAGATCCATTCAAGCCTACCCTGGATTGCTCTCTTTGAATGGAGAAGTAGGGAAACAAGCACAAGGAAAATACAAGAATATAATATTACCTCAATCCATAATTCAAAATGCAGGTTAGACTCATGACTCAATATGTAGATAAATAACCCAAGCCCTGTTTCCTGACTGAAGAAAGACCGTTGTG
>NW_005059354.1:0-1590 GCF_000277835.1 Geospiza fortis
TTTTTTACATAATCTGTATTTCCTCACAAAATGTGTTGTGGATTTTTGCCGTAAGTATACCCTTCAGTCCCAGGTAGCAAGGCACTCCTCTTTCCTCACTCTCAAGCACAGGTAGGATTCTGCATGCCCATGGCTCACAGCAGGAACAAAGAATTGGCATTTTAAAGTCTCCCATCTAGCCTTTGTATGCAAGACCATGCACTCCCACAGTGGCCTGTAAAGAACAGCACATTTCACATTATTGTCTAGCTAAAAATAGGCCATACACTTACTATAACACGGCATTTACCAAGAAGCTATTTCCTCTGCCTGTCAGCAGAATAAAATATACATAAATAAAGTATCTTCTACACACTGAAAATAACACTCTATAATCATCCCAGTGCACAGGACGGAGTTATTGTGCAATGACAGCACACCTTGTTGAGTGATAGTACAGAGCTTTTGCCCTTTGCCTAGCAACATACCAAAGCATGGGATCAGAGTCTACACCCTGCCTTATTGCTCAATTAGGACCTGGCAAACGTCCCTCGATGTTACCCTGGCCTGTATCCACATATTTTGCTAACATATGTAACTTCACATTGATGTTGATAAGGACAGACAATGTTATGTGTCTTCAAGATCTGAGGCTGTTTGCTTCTCGGGTTCTCTTGCGGGAATCAGAGCCATTGAAGGAAGAGAGACTTTCTTGGCTGATGCAGCACAGGTAGCCTTTAACAGAAAGTCTTAACTGTTTAATCAAATTAAGTTGAATATTGCCCCAAAGAGTTGCAAAGTAAAGAGGAAGTTGCAATAACCCCTGCAATCTCCTTGATGAAATATCCTAAATATTATATATGTAAAATTACAGTTTAAATTGAAAATATGTATTCAAAGCATAATAGTTTAATCTTTAGAAAAACCTGCCTTTTTTATTTTACTGTAAGTGTATGCAACTGGAAGGCAGTGATTTTAAAGCACTGTCATCCCAAGACTATAATTATTCAGGATTAGGTTGTCACTCAGAGTCCCAGGGAAGTAGGATCACTGCCTTCCTTCTTGTCATGGGAGCCACCATCTCGTTTCATTTGAGTCAGAGAAATGACCGCCTTGAATTGAACCTCTGGGTTGAACTTGCAGCTGCTGGGAAATTTCTCTGCTCTAAGACCAGTTCAACAGTAAAGCATGTCTAATTTTTGTGAAACAGTAGTCACACAGAGTAAGGAATGGTAAAATGTCTAAAAACACTCTAATATATAAAAACACTAAATTGTGACTTCCTCTAGGTTTATCCTTCATTTTCTCTAATTAGTATTTCTAAAATTGGCTTGAAATAATTGTTATAGTTTCCTGGCAAGATTTGACCAGTAATTAAGGTGATACTTCCTCTATCTTAAGCGTTGGAAGTACCTAATTGTACACTTGGGGTTTTGAAGGGAATTGGACAAGATCTGAAAAACAGAACTCCCATCTAGTCCCCTCTTTTCTCCAAACTGAAAGGTTGTTTCTCCCAATAGGAGCAGAAGCTCATCATTATGAAAATATCTCCCCAGATATTGTCTTGTATTTCAGAAGACCTCATTTAAAGGGGTTTTAAAGTTTTTTTTT
>NW_005059355.1:0-1590 GCF_000277835.1 Geospiza fortis
TGTGTGTGTTTGTTTGTGTGTGTGTGTGGAATTAGATAATTTTGAAGGTCCCTTCCACCTCAATTATCCTGTGATTGTGTGAGCAAGTCTTGTTTGTGTTATCTGTGGAGCTGGTGGTGCAGAAGGTGATGCTGAACAGTCCTGCAGGGTGCACAGCAGTGTGCCAGCCAGCAGAAGACATCCTGAAATCAAAAAACAGATCAAATCCAGCCCTGCAGTACCTGGGTACTCACTGTGGGTGATTTAGTGTTTCCACAGGCCATGGATGGTGGAAGGAGATGTTTTCTCCATAGTGGTGAAGAAGGTGAATTTTCAAACACTCGAATCACAGCTGTGCTATGTCATGAGCTGGCTTTGATAGCTGAGTTTTGGGGAAGAATTTGGGTCTGTTTTCAGGCTTGAGAAGCTGAGAGCAAACAGAGGTTTTGCAAGCAATGTGAAAGCCTGGCTCTTTCTGACAGTGGGAGCATTTGTAGCTGTGTCTGGTGGGTACTGTTCAATGAAACCTCTTAAAAAACTTCAGTGCAATGAAACAGATGCTTTTTAGAGAGCATACATCTGCTCCAAAGGCTTTTTAAGTGGTTCCAGAATTAAAAAAGGGGAAAGGAACACAAAGTTGGAGTGTGGGAAACAATAAATACATGCTGCTGTCAAGCCTGACTGCAATGTAGATCTGCAGTTTATGGTTTCGGCATTCTGGACAAGTCTCAAATCTCTGCAGTCTGGTTGCTTTTGGTTATAACTGTGAAAACTGAACTGGTGTGATTTGCTTTGCAGATACAGACTAGTTAATAAAAGGAAATAAGGTTAATAAAAGGGGGGAAAAAGACACCTGGGTGCTGTTTTTCAGACTCAAGAACATTTATTTTAGGCAGGGAAAACCCACATTAGGGGCAGGAGCAATGCAAGCTGCTGCCTGTCCTGCAGGAGAAAGTGATGCAGGACTGTATCAGTGTGTGTCAGAACAGATGATGTTTTAGTGCAGCCTTATCTCTGCCTTGCTTTTATTGGATCAACTAATGAGAGGACTTAATTGTGAAGTGAGATTGGCAAATCACCTTTCTGAAGTCTCTTTTTCACTGACTATACAATAATAAATTGACCCAGACTCCTTCTGGATCAACACTACTTTCCAAAATATACCAATGAATTACTCAAAGCCAGTTTGCAGCAACTGTTTCTAAAAAAATCCCCCAAAATTTAATTATTTATTCTGAAAGGAAGCATGAGCCCAAATTTAGCTCTGTGTCAGGAAAGAAAAGTTTAAAAAAGCATCCTGAAACACAAACAAAATGTTTTGTTTTGTCTAACTGGATGTTTATTGTCCCAAACCTACTTTGACAGGAAGAATAAATTCTCATTTACTACCTCCAGCCCTCACAGCCACAGTATTTGAAGTAAAACCAGAGTATTTTTCAAGTGGCATAACTGTGTCTTTATAGTGGCATAGAAAGATCTGAAGAAGGATTTACAGGACGAGGTGTTTGGATGTATCACCTCCCAAGAAAGTGGACTAGGAATTGGAGTGGATTCAAGGAATAGAAGGAAAAACCCCTCAGAGATGTTTGTGGGGTTTGTGGGGTTTGTGGG
>NW_005059356.1:0-1589 GCF_000277835.1 Geospiza fortis
ACTCTTCCTGCAATGTGGTGTTTCCCCACCTCTCCCTGAAGGCAGCAGCATTTTCAGAACAAGAACTGCTCCCCAGATACTGAACCCACTCAGCAATGGGTAAGAGCACGTTTTAGAAATGTGGCCAATTGGATCACTGATTGGGAAATGGAAGAGAGGTGCTGTAATAAAAGAAAACCTCATTTGAGTCATTCATTCAACATCATTTTTCAGTTTTCTGAAAATGTGTCACCACTAAGAAAATCTCATTTCCACCCAAGACAGTGTGCAAACAGAAGCTTTTGCAGGTAAGTTCACTCTGATGAAGTGACACAAAATGAACAGAATGCTCTAAATTAAAACCTTTGGCCTCTTCTTCCACATCCTGCTCGTGTGTCTGTGCTTCATCTCCCCACCAGCCATGTCCTGTCCAAAGGCTCTCCCTGCCTTGCTCAGCTGCCAGTGAGCTCTGTGCTCTCAGGTAAATTCACCCCCAGGCTCTGTAAAATGTTCGAGGTGGGTCCTGCCAGGCCAGCCTGGGCACTGTAGGACTCGAGCAGGTTTGCCACCAGGTTCATGTCCACATCCAGGGCTGCCAGCTCAGCAGCCTCAGCTCCAGAATCAGGGCCAGCACTCTCACATGGGGCTGCTCCAACAGAACTTGCCTGCAGGGAGTACAAAGAGAAAGGTTTATCAAATTGCATGAGCAGATTTAAGGGGGAAAAAAAAGGCAAACCACAGGAGAAAAGAAACAACAATTGTGCAGCCAACAAAGTCCAGTACACTCCTGAGTCTTGACAGACAGGAATTCAGACACCAAATGCTCGTGCCAGCTAAAAATCACCACTGTCCATTACCCAGATCAGGTTCCAAGAGAAGGACACAAAGTGTTGCTGAGTCCTGCCTCAGCTTCCTATGGGAGAAAACTACTACAGGAACTCACAAGTGAAGCTGCAGCTGCTTGCCCTACTACTAACAACAGGGAAATGGAACTAAGCCTTGGAAAGGATGGGCAAATTCCAAGCTTAGGTAAACTTTAGTTTGGAAAAAAGGTATGATGGTGCAGGTCCAGCACATTTGCTTGCACGTGGGAAGGTCCTGATCACATTACTCAGAACGGCCCCTTGCAGCACATTTCCTGCTTGGAAATTACTGCTGCAAATCAGAGCTCAAGGCACACTCACCCCTCTCTTGTGGCTGCTGAAACTTTTCCCAACGTTGGTCTGGGCCAGCTCACGGTCCATCTCCTTCATGTACGCCTTGAGACTGCCCACGAGCTCCTCAGCAGACACCTTCTGCTCCTGCCCTTCATTCCCAGCATCCAGCTCTTCATCATCCTCATCTGAGAAACCAAACTCCTCCTCTTCATCCAGATCATCAGAATCCAGCTCCTCTGAGTCTGCCCCTGGACATGATTTTGTGTCAGTAAAACAGCAAAGAAATCACTGCTGGCATTTGTTTCAAATAAAGAAGCAATCTCACCTAAAATTCTGTCCAGAGCTTTTGTAAAACAATCCACATCAAACGTAACTTGGGATTCATCAGATGACCTGAAATATAAAAGGATTTTTAAAGAAATAAAGCTTTTATGGTTGCCTAAGCCTGACACA
>NW_005059357.1:0-1589 GCF_000277835.1 Geospiza fortis
GGGGGGGAAAAATAAAAGTTTAAACCCATTGCACAGAATCAGGGTGCCAGTGCTTGCGTTGGAGCACTTTTTGTCACTGTCACCATTCAGTGCCTAGATGATGTCAGTGGGGAGAGGTGCTGGATGCTTCTCTGGCCAAGGGAGAACTTCTTCCTGCTTCCCTGTCCAAGATTTGTGGGAAGGGCAAGGTCAGTCATGGAGCTGACACGGGGAGAAGGACCATGCCTGGAATTTGTAGTGCGAACCCAGAAATTCAGGCTTTATTCATCTCTCTGTGTTAATTTACTCTTTCAATGGCAGCTAGAACAGATTTTTACTGTGTGAATGGGTGCTCAAGGTCCCACAGGGGTTGAAAACAAGCAGACCAGCAAGCTTTGATGGTTCCCTACAAGCTGGCTGCTTCTCATTTCTCAGCAGCTGGGAGCATCTTCCTGCACAGAAAGGTTGTGCAGTTGGGAGCATCAGGTGGCCTGTATTGCAGAGAATCAAAAATGGGAGTTCTGGCCCCAAATTCAATTATATGGGATGATATTTGGGTGTTAAAACTTCCTTTAATGGGATTTACTGAAAACCACCCCCAACACTGAGACTGGGGCAGTGTTGTTAGCAGAAAAGCACCAAGTCTGGGGCTGTTCACTCCACAGCTGTTCCTCCTGGTGCAGTCTAGGTTCTGGGGCCCTCAAGTTCTTCTCCCCATAGATCAGGATGTTGCAGATGGAGTTAAGATTGGCGTTCCTCAAAGTAATCCCAAATTCAAGTTGGATCTCTTTCCAAAAACAAGCTGAAGCAGTTTAGGGAGTGCAGAGGTCACAGAGGAACTTGTGTTATAGACAGCTGAGCACTCCAGGTGACCCAGTGGTTTGGAGAGTGATTCCCTTGCCCTGGCACTCTGCAAAAGCATCATGTGAATGTGAAGGAAACTGGACAGATCCCCAGAGATAACAGCCAAATGAACTCTCCACAAAGAAAGAGGCTGTGGATATCCCCTTCTGAGTCTTGCAGTAGTGCTTTAATATTGCTCAGGTTAAAGAAAATCATGAAAATCAGCAAATGTGAGTAAGAAAGATGAAGGAGCTTAACTTAGGTCATAATTCAATCAGCAATTTTAATAGTAATTTTTACCTGGACCACTTTTCCCTTTAATCAGTTTTGTGTGGTAACAGTAACCATCACTCACCTGGAACAGTGGTGGAAAATACCCTGCATATTTCTGCTGTTGGAGTAAAAGTTGCCATCTGAAATGGAGACCAGGCACCTACATCTCCATATTATTTCTCAGATTATCAGTGATCCATAAATTAAAAGTTACAACCAGGAATCTCTTGAAGCTCAGCAAGCTGTTGTTTGAAAGGGAGGGCAGAGGTTCTGCATGTTGATGAGACTACATCTCTCAATGTTTTCAAGGGAAAGCTTTTTTTGAATCTCTTCAGAGATGCATTGATCTGCACTTCTGGGTTTCTTTCAAGCTTGACCCCTTAGGTCCCCCCTTCCTCGTGCATCTCCTCAACAGCTGCTTTTGCAGTTTTCAAAGGCAATGATCAAGTAGTTAAAACTTCATAGAATCCCAGGGTGGAGTGGGTTGGAAAGGA
>NW_005059358.1:0-1589 GCF_000277835.1 Geospiza fortis
ATGAAAAGTAATTATCAAAGTGACCACCGTAAAGCTGAATATTGAACAAAATTTTTGGCATGGAAGAGGAAAGCATAAGAGTGTAAAAGGAGATGGAAATTATAAGTGTAACTTCTGGGAGCAAATAACATCTTCTCAGTGATTACAATTCTTTCTGAGGTGCTGAATAATTGAGTCTCTTCAAAACCCTTAATGGTAAGGTTACTTGCTTTGTACACAACTTTATCTTTGGCAAATAGACAGAATAATGATGTGCTAGTGACTTACCTACTTGACCATTGCTGGTATCTGCTGGTGCAGCATCTATTTGAAGGGATTCCATGCTATGCAGCAGTTCATTTGAATCAGGCTGCATTTTCTGCATGTGAGAACAAATGATCATATTACAGGCAAAAGCTTAAACAAAGGGACTACCTGTAGAATATGAAACAGCACAGCTTCACTGTGAAGTGACCTGGATGAACAGATTCTATTGGTCTCTGGGAAAAGATCCCATCTCTTTCAGAGAGCACAGCCTGACAGGAAATACCCATTGCTTTGCTACAAGTGGGCAAAATCTTTTCTTCAATGAAGGGAGGGAGGACTGCAGTATATAATACTCTGACTTGGCCAAACAATACCCTTGCCTACGTGAATGTGACCTTAATCCAGAGTGGCTCTGGATTGTCTGACTTGTATTTAATAGCCAGACTTTTGGCAAGCAATTTCAGTGAGGGGATTCTGCTGAGGTAAAGGTAGCAAACATGCATCCTCATCTGTGGATCTATATTTAATAAGCTCATTCATCAACAGGGAAGAAGAGGTGAGAAATCATTAACATTCAGGTTTAGGCACATTGACTTACAAAGACTATTAGAAATGAGGGGTTTAGAGTAAATTTTCAGAAAGAAGCAGTACAATTTCCTTTCTATAACCCTCATCCTCACTTAACTAGAGTGAAGGCAAAATCTACTCCTGTTCTACTCTTTTGATGTTCCCATTATTCAGGCTTTGCTGGAAGTAATTTTTTATTAACCTGCAAAAATTATTTCTCAACTTCCTCAAGTGCTGCTTACTCATAAAATGATTTTCAAAGGTAGAGTTTGTGTTAGTATTTTTTAAAATTAAACCAAATAAGTACTTTCACAGATTAAAAATCAACAACGCCTACCTATCTCTTCCCAAAAAATCTACTTCCCTCCAAAAGCAAAAGGTAATGTTCTAACACAAATTACAACCATAGGTCCTTAGATTTTACTTGAGTAATGGAATTGCTTGAACAGGGGGGTTAAACCAAATGACTTTTGGTTGCTTTCATCCTCAACCATTCTGTGATTCTGTGATCCTTTTTGTTAGGAGGCTTCCATGATTGCTGGGCAGGCAGCAGGGAGGCTATGCCCAAACTCTCTAAGCCAGGTTGCTACTGAAGCTGTACTTGTAATTCACATAGTGACTTGCCACGGATCCACTCTTCACAATCTGTGCCTTGATTGTAATGGATGCTTTCCTTCCTGAGAAAGTAATAAACTCACAGCCCATTTCCTACATAGTCATTTTGTCCCTATGATATGAGAGGTGCATCTGCAGAGAGCTAATGCATGCAGTAAAAT
>NW_005059359.1:0-1589 GCF_000277835.1 Geospiza fortis
AGTCACTGTACCTTGTTTGCTAAAAAAATCCAAGTGACTTAAAGCTTACCAATTAAGGGCACAGAGTCAGAGGTTGCTGGCATAATTTCAGCCACAAGCAGCATGAACACAGTGAGAGACAATAAAACTGTTATACCTGAAAGATAAATATGAAGCATGAAATCATATCAGTAGCTTGTAATTACAACAGGGAGAGAAACAAAATGAATCTGAAGGAATGTTCTCTGCAAGATGCAATCCCCCTGTAACCATGATCCAGCACATTCGTGGCACTCCTGTCCTTCCTTGTGCTGCCTCATTTTCAGGGTAGCAGTGCTGCCAAACCCGTACCAATGCTTGCACAGACATGGATATTTTTACATCCTTGTAATGGTTCAACTTTTATCATCATTTGCTAATTAGTTGAGGCAAATCAAAGCAATTCTTGCACTGTATTAGCTTTAGAAACATGGTGTGAATCTGAGTATTTGAACATGTGGCACTTGGTTAATTGTCATGGAAGCTACAGGTGGTGTGATACATAAATTTCCTCAAAAGCAGATTTGCTGCCTTGGACAGACTTTGGTATCCTTCGATATTAGTGTTGGGTTCTGCAGGGGATTATGCCCAAGCAGTCTGGACTGTTGATTTTTGGAGTTTGACTTCTGTTGCTCAGTGATGAGTTCCCATCTTTCTGGAAAAAGGTTTAACTCTTGTCTCAGAACTAGACTTAAACAATAACGAGTCATTGTCAGGCAGGAAAGGATTAAGGAACAAAGAATTCATATTAAAATATGGTGAAGGACAACTTAATGAAGGAGGCTATTACCCCTCAAACCATATTCTGGAGAGATGTCAATTTTTCTACATTTAAACAGCAATGTTTACTTAGTAGAAGTCAGTTAATTTGAATTTTGTATGGGACAAAAGGTTTCTTTACATAGTTAAACACCATCTTAAAGATCAAGTACTCAAAATCAGATTTGTTTCACAAACCATTGCTTAAGTTAAAATTCACTATAAAAAGTAAAACAGGAGCAATTAGAATCAATCTTTCTGAGAAGACACCATAGGTTGTTAATGCAATTCAATATTAAAATAAGAATTCAGTGTTAAAGTGTTCAAATGTGTATATGTAAACTTAAGCTTTACCTAATGAATGTGATGTTCAGCAAATAAATGTAAAAAAAATGAAAGCCTGCTTCTTAAGGAAGGTACTCAGGAATTGTTTATGCCTCTGCTGGTTCAGCATCAAACACTAAAAATAGCTCATGAGCCAGGACACACAAACTACTCCTCCTGCCTAAGACTGTTTAAAAAGAAACTTTAAAAGGACAACCTCTTTTGTCTTAGTCATATTTACAATATCTGTTCTCTTCATACTTTACCTAGTGAGATTTTTTCTCCTGAGTCTGCTGGAAGCAGGAAAACCAGCAAGGCAAGTGCAGATATCAGGACACAAGGAATGAGGAGATTGAGTCCATAATACAGAGTCCTACGTCTCATGGTAACTGTGAAGGTTACATCTGGGTAGGGTTCTTTACAACATTCATAAAAGCTCTCAGTTCTCTTCCCAGGAACTCCTGTGTAGGAGAAAAGAGGGAAAAAAA
>NW_005059360.1:0-1588 GCF_000277835.1 Geospiza fortis
CCAAAGGGATGTTCCATACCATATGGTACGTCCATGCTCAGCATATAAAGTTGGGTTAAGAAGAAGGAAGGAGCAAGCATTTATAGTGGTGGTGTTTTGTCTTCCAAATAACCTTTATGCATGATGGAACATGCTTTGCTGGGGATGGCTGAACACTTGCCCATGCATGGGAAGTGGTCAATGATGAGGCAACACAGAACTCTGAATGAATATTGCTAAAAATAAATAATACCTAGGAATTACTAGTGCATATCTTGCACTTGTGGCTTATGCACTGAAAAGGTCTCATCCAAATCTCTCAGTTGCATTGAATGATTTCATATAAGCAGGCACTAGTCACCAGATTCCTAAACAGTGTGTTAACCAGTGTAACTAGGCCTTGACTGAAGATCTGGCCTGAAGGTTTTTATCATCTCCAGTTGGTTCTTTCTATGTGTCCAGAAGCTGCTTCTTGTTGAATGCTTGTCCTCACTGAAAGAAAGCAGAGAACACACAGAGGAGAGACGTGGAGTCTCAATAACTGCTACATCGAGGGGAGCAAAAGACATTCTCTATATTCTGTAGAAAGAGACAAAAAAGTGATAGGGAAGCTGCTTGGTTCTGAGCTTTCTTTTAACCTTAAAACACCTTCCTACTCACGCATTGGCTCATTTGCAAGAAATTATGATAATCATACTGAAAGTAGTTAATGATCATGTAGGAAACATTGAGACAGAATTATATTGGGAACAGTTTGAGCTGTGACTGTCATCTACCTCTGCTCTCTACCCAGACTGTTAATGAAAGACAGTGTTTACTGTCAAAAACTGCTTTTTATAGCAGGTAAGTCATGTAGAAACATGAGGGACTTTCTTTACGTTTTTACTTCCTTCATTCTTTGGAAGTTAAAATGGCACTGATATCAACCAACACAAGGAATTTTTTCATACAGATTTCAAACTTCTCTTGTAAACAAGGGTGCTGTCCAATGAGTGTTGTGAGAAAAACCTGGTCCTGGAGTGTTCTGACTGCTCTTTCAAGGAGGAGAGTGTAGCTGGGACTATCAGTACTTAGTACCCATGCAGAAAACTCACAGAGAAATTCTCAAATAATAGACTGAGCTTACTCTGTTTGGTAGAGACTTTGGCAGTGGATTCAGGTAGACTAAGGTTTTTATCTAGTGAGTCTCTGGAGTCCCAGCTATGTCAGAACTTAACTCTTAAGTCAATTCACTCATACGGGCAACTATACAAGCCATCTGGAGCAAGTTTATATTTTATACTTCAGAGTATTTAAGGCTGTAGAAACCCAATAAAACTTCCATATTAGTCTATATCATGTCAAAAGTTGTTATCTTTCACCCACATACTCCCCTTTGGGGCCACTTGATTTGAGCTAAACCAAGCATTTCAGTCCTCAGGTGCCTGAAGTCATAAACGCCACAGACTGGCACAAGCCACATGTCAAGCAGCACACAGGCTGATGAAAAAATAGTTGAGGAATGTGCAAAGTGATTTTTGTACTCTGCTTAATAAAAACCCTGCAATGTCCCTGTCATCTGGCTGTGGACAAAAATTTATCCCTATTTACAAATTTTCCATTTTTTTTT
>NW_005059361.1:0-1588 GCF_000277835.1 Geospiza fortis
AATCACCCCAAAACCAGCCCAGAATCACCCCAAAAATTACTTTAAAAGTACCGTGAAACCACTCCAAAATCACCCCAAAACCAACCCAAATATCACCCCAAAACCACCCCAAAAATCACCTCAAACCACCCTAAAATTCACCCTGAAATCACCCCAAAATCACCTTCAGCTCCTCCTCCAGCTCAGCCGCCTTCAGCTCCAGCGCCCGGCGCTCCTGGGGGGAACGAGGGGAAGATTTAAAGGGAAATGTGAGAGGAAAAGGGAGAGAAATGTGAGGGGAAAATGGAGAGAAATGTGAGGGGAAAATGGAGAGAAATGTGAGGGGAAAATGGAGAGCAATGTGGGGAAAAATCATGGGGGAAAAAGGAAATGTGAGGGGAGAAAAGGGCGGGAAAACGTGAGGGGAAAATGGCGGCGAACATGAGGCGAAAATGGAGGAAAAAGGAGAAAAATGGCACGAATGTGAGGGGAAAAGTGGGAAATGTGAGGGGAAAAAGGCGGGAAATGTGAGAGGAGAAAAGGGGGGAAACATGAGGGGGAAAATGGTGAGAAATGTGAGGAGAAAAGGGAGGGAAAGATGAGGGGAAAATAGCAGAAAAACATGAGGGGAAAAAGAAGGCAACGTGAGGGGAGAAAAGGGGAGAATTGTGAGGGGAAAATGGAGGAAAACATGAGGGAAAAGTGGGGGAAAGTGTGAGGGGATAAAGAGGAAACATGAGAAGAAAATGGAGGGAAATGTGAGGAGAAAAATTGCAAAAATGTGAGGGGAAAAGTGGTGGGAAACATGAGAGAAAAATGGGGGAAATGGGAATAAAACGTGAGGGGAAAAAGAGGGAAATGTGAGGGGAGAAAAGGGCGAAATGTGAGGAGAAAAAGGAAATGTGAGGGGGGAAATGGCAAAAATGTGAGGGGAAAATGCTAGGAAAACATGAGGAGAAAAAGGAGACAAAGTGAGGGGAGAAAAGGGGGGGAATTGTGAGGGGAAAATGGAGGGAAACGTGAGGGGAGAAAAGGGCGGGAAAACGTGAGGGGAGCAAAATGGCGGCGACCGTGAGGGGAAAATGGAGGAAAAGGTGAGGGGAAAAGGGAGGGAAATCTGAGGAGAAAAATGGCAAAAATGTGAGGGGAAAATGTGGGAAATGTGAGAGGATAAAGGGGGAAAAGTGTGAGGGGGAAAAGGGCAGGAAATGTGAGGGTAAAATGGCAGAAATGTGAGGGGAAAATGGAGGGAAACGTGAGGGGAGCAAAATGGCGGCGACCGTGAGGGGAAAATGGAGGGAAAGGTGAGGGGAAAAGGACAGGAGATGTGAGGGGAAAATGGAGGAAAAACATGAGGGAAGAAAAAGAGGGAATGTGAGGGGAGAAAACAGGGGGAAAGCGTGAGGGGAAAATGGAGGAAAAACATGAGGGAAGAAAAAGAGGGAATGTGAGGGGAGAAAACAGGGGGAAAGCGTGAGGGGAGCAAAATGGCGGCGGCCGTGAGGGGAAAAAGCAGAAAACGTGAGGAGAAAGCGTGGGAAATGTGAGGTAAGAGTGGGGGAATGTGAAGGGTTCTTGGTGAGGGTGGTTTTGGGTGGTTTTGGGTGGT
>NW_005059362.1:0-1587 GCF_000277835.1 Geospiza fortis
GTCTGCTTCAGGCAGTTGCTGATAATACAGCCCTACACGCCCAGATATCTCAGCAGAACACAACTCCATGTTCAAATCTGGTGTTTTCAACGCAGAGGTCCAAAACTTTGTCCTGTGCCTGAATTTCTGGTGTGAGTGAGGATCTCAAAAGGGATCTTAGAAAGTTTTCCAGCAGTAAACCTACATACATACAACCACTTCCAAGTCATCCATTCTCTTGGTATGGAAAAGGAAGTGAAAATGCAGTATGCTAATTAAGGACTCCAAAGATCCCTCTACAGATTCTACATGTATGAAAAAAGATATTCAAGCCTTCCTGCATCACAAATCAAAGTACAAAGAAACAGATATCACCAAACAGGAGGGATGAGCAATCAGCTTCTTTTGATATCTAAAACTACATCACTAAATCCAGTGATGTTTGTATCTCTGGTCTCATCAGGCTGTCTCATTAAAAAACCTGCCTTGTGCATTATATATTGCTTTTGTAGCTGCACGAAGCCACTGCACGTCCACAGTTCAGCCAGTTACATGGCTATGGCAGAGGGCAAAGAGTAACTTATTTAGAAGAGTGAGAGAAATGACAGGAGGAAAGAAGCAACTTGATGCAGATTCCTGAGACTACATATTTCATAAAAGCATCACACTGAGAAATAAAATTAAGAGAGTTGCTTGGGATGGGGGAAGGTTTGCCTCTTTTCAAGGAATCCATGTTTTCTAGAGGACAAGCACAAAAACACATGGCTCGTCAGTAACTGCCCTTACAGTTTTCTTCAACATGTAAGATTTACTTACTTCTAGAGCCTTGCCTACAACAGCAAGCTTTAGAAGAAAAAAACCCAAAATGCTATTTCCAACTCAGCTCAGTTGTATCACTAAGTCTCACATGACTTAGCCACTAACAGTAGAAAGACCAAAAATGCTTAGCCTCAAGAGTATCATCGTAATTGCTAAACTCAACCTTATTAGAAACGATTATTCTCTACAAGCCCCTAGGTACACAGAATTATTCTTTATGATTATTTAATAAAATTACAATTTCATAACTGTAACTTCTTCCAGGACAGATCCTTACATCTACCTGCCACCTCTTAAATTAAACTTATTTCTTGCTTGCTTGCTAATCTTTCTTGATATCGTATTCCTCATGACTGCATCTCACCACTTCCTGACAGAGGAAACATTGCAAACCAAATGGAATTTTAAATTCAATGCATACTGTCATGTCAAATGTCAGCCAGGGACATATTTCTGCCACACAGAACTACTTCTGGAATTGTATGCAGTAAACTACTGATTTTAGTGTCCTTCAGTCAGGAGACTGTAACAGTCCTTGGTCAGATAGGTTCTTCTTGAAATCACAGAGCAAGATAATCACAGAACAACATCTTGCTTTACCAGACAAATTTATCTATACACAAAATGAGGAGGAGAATCTTGCCTTGCCTTTCATGGTTTCAAAGATACATCTTGAAATTGGGTTGATGGTTAATGCAGTCTCATGGAAAACAGAATATAGACATTACAATATCACATACTTACTTTCATCCACCCTTCTTCAGAATACTAATAACTTCCTATAAACAA
>NW_005059363.1:0-1587 GCF_000277835.1 Geospiza fortis
ATTCATCCAAGCTTCTAGGGTAATCTTTACGGCATCTGAATTCTTATAATTATGTTACTCAAAGAATGATCTGTCCTTTGCTAAAGCTTTCCATACACCTGCAACAGACCTAGGTCCGCCAAGTGCAGTATTATTTTATTTATCATGCTCCACTGCATTAGTCTATATGTAATTTTCTTAAAAACTGATAGGTTCTGAATTCATTTAATATGGCCTTCTGCTGAAAATTATTTAAGAAGCAGTCCAATGCTTGTTGCTAGACAAGTTATTGAAATAAAGACAATTTCATAGCTCAGCCATCTAACTCTTCCACAATGTGTGCTTGTTTATTAGTCTTCAGTTCTTTGAGACTGCTGTCCAAATCCATGAGCACATTGTGCTAATATGAGCAACATGAAGCTTGAGCCAACCAAAAAAAATACTTAGCTTAAAGTATTGTTATTAGGCAACAAAAGTCATTTATTTGACTCAGAGTGTTCTAATGGCCCACACACTCTCTTTTGAAAATAAGGTCAAAGTCCTGATGAATGCAGGTTCCTTCAAACATTACACACCCCGTAACATCCAGGGAAAGAAACTGAGCAGAGAAATGTAGTTTCTTCAGTTCCAGCAAATTTTTTTCTTCAATAAAGTAGTAAAGTAGTAAAGAGGAGATGGATACCACCAAATTATCAAGATTAAGTTCTGTTGAGAATTGCACATGAAAAACACTGAAAATAGTGCATAATGTGACTGAAGATTTGGTACAGTGCTTTCCACAGCATTCCACAGGGACCAGTATTATCCCAAGGGAATATGCCACTTTATAAGTAAATTTATGCAAATTCGATTGAAATTTATTTTTTTAGCAATAACTCTGCCTTTTTTTCATTCTGCAAGACAAAGGGTTTAATAAATATGGGTGGAGGTTAACAGATGGCTGATAACTCCTGGAATTGCTATCTCCACAATGCTTGATCAGTTGAAATACATTAAGATTATGATAGAAGTTTAGCTGACAACTATCCAGACATGCATCTACATTTGGCCATATGGTAAATTTAACACATGAAGGGTGGAGGAATGATTATTTATACCATCCAGCTAAAAATGTCTGATTTGTAGTCTCTCTAAGCAGCCTACATAGCTCAGGTGCTCTGAATCATCCTCTGGAAGAGCCAAATTCTCTCCATTGACAGCCTTGAGAGCCTTGTCTCAGATATTTGGTAGTGCAATCAGATTATGCAAATCTCCCCATTCTCCTCCTCCATCTGTCCCCCACACACATCTACACATATAGCTCAGCCCAAAGAGCTTTTAGAGAGGATGCAGTAATGGGGGAACAGCAGACTAATGCTGCCTAGAGCCCACAGGACACCTCAATGTTTACTGCTTCATCAACCTGTCACTGCTGCTAAAAGACACAGTACAGTTTAATAACTGAAAGGAAGGCAAGTTCACTCAGAGAAATGACATGAATAAAGACAATGCTTGGAGCAGAATACTTAAGGTGTCCTTCACTTCTGCCTTTTTATCCTGTGCATGAAAGTCTAGGACACAGAGCTGAATATCGTAAGGGTGAGAGTGTCACCATGATATTTTCTGAAA
>NW_005059364.1:0-1587 GCF_000277835.1 Geospiza fortis
TTTATGTTCTTTTCATTTCTATACAAAAATGCTGTATTTCAGTTCAGATCTGCATTACATTTAAACATCTCATTGGTCTATGAAATCATATAAATTATCTGCCTCATCCATTTTAGGCAAGTGCAGGCATTAGCTTGGCTACAATTGAGACTACAGGTATGGTCACCAGCCTGTCTGATGGCAGCAAAACTATCTGTATTACCCTCATGTAATATTTACTGTCAATTGTGGTATTTTTAGTTGGATTTATACTGGCAAGAAGGTGATGGACTCTTCATAGTGCTAACTTTTTCACTATGAACATGTTCAGTTGTTACTAATTCGCTGTTGTGCATGTAAGCATTAAAGTGTCATTACTTTGAGGTATTTCTAGGAAAGGAAATTAAAATCTTCAAGAGATAAATCTGACTCCCATGTATCTGAGATGTAGCAAGAATTGTTGCTCATTGATTTGCCTTCTTAGAGTGAATTGTGTATAGGCCTTTTTCTGGTCAATCTTTTGTCTTTTCCTTATTGGCAAACAATTATGTATTTCAGAATATGTGGGTGACAGACATGGGACTGGATCAAAAGATGATTTGTTTGGCCAGATTCCCTGAAGGTCTTTGAATGTCACCATTCTGATGGGATTAAATAATTTAGTGAGAGCATAAAGGTGGTATGTTTGGTGTTATCTGTATTTCTGAACAGGCTATCACCTCTTATACCAGCTGGAGAGGTTCTAAGGATGTGTGTTTTCACTTCCAGATATGAATTAGAATAATCAACTTAGCTATGCTCTGGAAAGCTTTCCCTTTTGTTGCATAATTTTAACTTTCATCACAGCTGTTAAGACCCTCTGTGATAATAAATATATATAGCTCTTTTATAATGGAGGAATTACTACTTTCAGTGAGCAGTCTTTTGCAAGTTAGCTTTTTTAAATTTACTATGCTTCTTTAGCTGTGACACTTCAGGTCTTTGAGATCCAGCAGGTTCTGTGGTAATGTGTATCTTGTGGCCATCATTTAGAGCTGTTCTCACGTGCAGCATCCGCGTCAGAGCCAAGAATTCACGTAAATTATGTTTGGATATTATGTTCTTGCTGACTTCTCAAGTGATTTGCATGGGACCCCCTGGAATTTCCGCTGGAATTTCTATCAAGGACTGTCTTTGATTGCACTTGTGTAAATGAAGTTTATGACTCAGTTTCTGTGGTAATTTTTCAACAATACATAAATACCTCTGTAACGCACACTGAAACCAACTTTATTTAACACTTAGAGACTGAAACATGTTTTACTGTTACTTTCTTTTTGCTTAATGCAGTTATTGTTCAATGAAGTAACTTCAAAAATATGCAGTGACCGCATTTGTGTCAAATACCAATCTTGCTGGATTTCAAATCCCTAACTAAAGGAAGAAACATCTGGTATGTGGGTGGGAAGCCAGTACCTAAAGTAGTTCTTCCAAGGGTTTAGGGAAATGGACAAGATGAATGCACTTAATTTTCAAACTGTTCTGATACAGGAATTTCTCAGGAGCATTCTGTCAGAAGAAGCAATTGTAGTAATTGTAACAGTACAATTTATTACATCTAACAAAGAC
>NW_005059365.1:0-1587 GCF_000277835.1 Geospiza fortis
AAAGGCAGTTTAATAATAAAGGCAGTTGTGCGCAGCACAAGCAAAGTGAAATAGTGAATTCATTTGATACTTCCCATAGACAAGCAGGTGTTCATCCATCCCAGGAAAACTGGGCTCCATCACACATGTTGATGACTTGGGAAGGCAAACATCATCACTGCAAATGTGCCCCCTTCCTCCTTCTTCTCTCAGCTTTTATTGCTAAGCACAGTACCTTATGATGTGAATATCCCCATGGTCACTTGGGGTCAGCTGTCCCCAGTGTGTCTCCTCCTAACCTCTTGTGCACCCTCAGCCTTGTGGTCGTGAGAAACAGTGCTGCACAAGCACTGATCAGAGTGGCTAAAACATCCCTGTGTGCTCAACACTGTTTTAATCACAAATCCAAATCATAGCACCATAGGAGCTGCTGTGAACAAGATTAACTCTATCCTTCCCAAAATCAATCCGAAGTCTGTATATTCTCCATATATGTGCTGGGAATAGATTGATTTGCATGCCATCACTTAGCAGTTCTGGAATTGACTGGGAGGTCAGTATATCCTAAACATTAAAGTGACAGAGAAAATAAAGCAAAAACTTCAGTAGCTAGTGTTGAGTAAAAAGTCATGGATGTATTAAGATGTTATCTTTACCAGTTATCTTTTATCATCTAGGTTAACTCACTGTTTTCTTAGTTTCACCAATGCATCCTGCCAGTATTCAGAGAAAGGCTCCCAGAGGAATTGACCCAGAGCATTGACACTCTGAATTGTTCTCAGAAGAGTTGCACTGTCTGTTCTCATCAGAGGGAGGACCTAGAAAGGCCTCTGGCCTGCTATTTCAGGTGCATGGAACTCTATGACTTTATTCTCCCTTTTTCAGGGGGTCTAAGTGACTGAAAAATCACTTAATTAATATAAAGATTTAGTCTCCCTATTAATTTATGTATTTTGAATTGTATGTGTGCTTCCAATATTATATATTTGAGTTTAATTTGTGTCATATTGCATACTCTGTCTACAATGGTTCTCCTGTCTCTTTGTGTAATTAACGTACAAGACACTTCATGATACCTCAGCGACCTGGAGCAGAGCTCTCAATCTGTGCAATGACAAGGCTGCCAGTGGACTAGGACTAAAAAGATATGAGATCCGTTTCCATCATTGTTGCTGGAGGATAGCAGCAGTGTTGCTCTCCTCTCACTGCTCAACTGGCTTCCTAGTCTGTGAAATTAGGATAATGAGTGCAACCATGACCCTCAGTGAAATGTATTAATAGAAAATTGAGAAAATAAGTTTTATTACAAGGTTTAACATTGCTGAATGTTTGTGTAGGTGCTTTCTCATCAGTCAGATCTAGGATAACTTCTCAGCTGTATGCTCTGTGTACCTACTCTGTCTGCATCCTGACTCTCAGGAATACACACTGTCACAACTCCTTCTTTAAAATGCAGGGAACTATGGGTGCAGGGGGATCAGAGCCAGGTCACCAGGCTGAGCAGTCAAGGTGCCAGGACTGTGAAGAGTCCCATGGAACACACCTGATACAGGTAATTGACTGCTCTGAGCATGCATGCCAGCTGCACGCACACACACACACACACAC
>NW_005059366.1:0-1587 GCF_000277835.1 Geospiza fortis
CTGGTGATTTTTAAACACACAAGGCCTGTGCAGAGGGGGAAGGAACATCTGCTACTAAACCTTGAGACAATCCCTGCAAACTTTGACAGGATTTACTGCACAGACATCTCCATCGTGGCTGTCACCTCACACCACTAAATATCAAAATGCCTTGTAAAACAAATTGCATTTTCTCCTGCAAACATGTGAACAAAGACAGCTAATTAAAGCAGCTCCTCACACTGACAGCTCCACATTGTGTGTGTGCATTGCACCTCAGAATGCAAAGTGTTCAA
Organism: Geospiza fortis; assembly: GCF_000277835.1. Taxonomy (NCBI): domain Eukaryota; kingdom Metazoa; phylum Chordata; class Aves; order Passeriformes; family Thraupidae; genus Geospiza; species Geospiza fortis. The sequence goes on from NW_005059366.1 coordinate 276, forward strand.
AGCCATCTCCCCATTTTCACAGATTTAACAAATACCTCAGCCTGGCATTCCCCAAAGGGAAACCAACATGAGTTTATTCCAGTACAACTGTATTAGAAGCAGAAAGAATTTTAAGGGCTTGTACAACAGGATAATTCATTGGGGTTTTTTTTGTCACAATGAGAAAGCCAAATGAAAGAAATAAAGTCAAGGTGATTTTTGGTTGTTTTATGTATTATTTGGAATCATATTGCTTTGCTGTGTCAGCCTTGTCTGTGCACAGATTCTGTGGTTTCTGCATTTCACAGCACTATAAAACATCTTGTGGATGCAATTTCCTCGTTACAAGCAGCTATAAAGCTACTGAAAACAAATCCACCAGGGCAACATCCTTTGCAACTGAGCAATAGTGTAAAATTCCAGGGCATCACTTGTGTTGGATATTCCATTCCAGCATGACAAACACCAGCCATTCCAGACCAATCTCTGGGCCAGGAGCCTGCCTGCACTCACCCAGCTGGGAGAGACCAACATAACCAACGGATTATTGCAATCTCTGGCTGCATCTCAGGTTATTTGGAGTGATCCTTTCATATCTTCAGTGTCAATGGCTGAGACTCAACCAATCCTAACCAATCCTTTCATTTACTGCCCACAAACATGAGCCCTTCTGACTCCAGGTGCTGTCTGTGCAGTTACCACTGGGACAGGACATTCCATCCCTGCCTTCCCACCTGCTCGTGGCTCCTTGCACCCCTTGATTCCATGGAACCTCTTGGCTGGCCAGCATTTGGATTTGCTGCAATTTTGCTGATGCCTCTGTGAGCAGGAACAAAGATCTCTTCAGAGATTGAGCACTATTTCCCTGACTGATCATTTCATTTGCGATAATTACATTTCATCTTCATTTGCCAGAAAGAAAGGGAAACAGTAGGAAGCAAATTAACCACAACATAAAGATGCTGCCCAAACATCAACAGAGCTTAGGGAGCTTTTGCCCAAAACAAGACCACAGCTGACCAGGATGTTGTGAAGGCAGAAACACAAAAGCACAGCCTCAGTGACATTTTACCTCAGAGAAAATGCAGTTTAAGAGGGAGGATAGAGAATTTACACTGATTGCCTGCTACTGCATCAGTCTGGTTAAAATCAGGCTGCCAGAGAAGGTTGGAGCTGTCTTGAGGCAGCTCAAGCTCGCACTGAGTAACAGAATTAATTCCCTGAACAGCCTCAGAGCAAGGTGGGAGCAGCACCCAGGGCCCAGCCGGGCTGCCCCGGGGCTCTGTAGGGCACAGGGTGCTGGGTCCCTGTAGGAGCATCGGGGGTGGGACGG
>NW_005059367.1:0-1586 GCF_000277835.1 Geospiza fortis
GTGATTGGAGGCTCCTAGGGGTGGTTTCAGCCCAGGTTGGCCCAAGCTGTACCCCTCGAACTAGGATCCTGTGGGAGGGTCTTAGAGGGTGACACACTTGGTATCCCGAACTAGATTTGCCCACTGAACAAAGTGGCCACCGTGTAGTGGAGGTCCCCTTTTCTGAAGCTGGGGAAGGGGAGGGTGCCCAGCCCAAGGGGAGCAGGATCCCCTTGAACTAGGACCCCAGTGGGAAGGGGGTCACAGAGAGGAAGTAGGCTCACCCTGAGCTAGGATCCCAGCTAAAAGGAGTCGTAGGAGTGGCTGAAAACAGACTTCACAGGGACGGTGACCTGCAGGGGGGAGGTGGGTTACCGGCTGTGGAAGGGCCCTTTCAGTCACTAGGGCTGAAGAGGAGGTTAGAACTGGCTTACGTTAGGGAGAATTTTTCTCTTTTTTTGTATGTTAAGAGTCGGGGCCCCTAAGGAATGAGGTTCAGAGGTGAGGGCAGGCCAAAAGTCCTTCTACCACTCCTTACGAATTTTCGGAGTTTTCTGTGAGACGGGGCAAGAAGCGGCCATTTTGAGTTTTCGGCAAGGCGAGCCGAGAAGTGGCCATTTCGACTTTTCTGTGTGGCGGGCTGAGAGTGCCCATTTTGAATTTTCTATGTGGTGGGCCGGAAAGAGGCCATTTTGATTTTGGTGTGTGATGTGCAGTGGCCATTTTGAGTAAGCGGCTCATGGAGGCCAGTTTGTAATTGCTTGAGTGCGGTGTGCAGAGACCATTTTGAGTAAGTGGCTTGCTATGTCTATTTTGTATTTGGTTGAGCAGGTGATTGTAAGTTGTTTCATTTCTTGAAATAGCCATCATTATTGTTTCATTTTCCAGCTAAAAGGATAGATATTATATTTATTTTTTGAATTAATTTTGACATTGCACTATACCTAGGTTATAAATGTTCATTTGAATTGACATTATTATTCTGAAACCCTTGTTAAACACCATATTTATTTTGTTTCCCACACTAAATATTTCTTTAAGTTGCTAATTTTTTTTGTTTTGTTTCCCACTAAAGCCGCCATATTTATTTCATTTCCCATGTCAAACATTTCTTTAAAGTTGTCATCTTTGTCTTGTCTCTTATGATAAGGAACTTTTTAAAGTAACCATTATTATTACATTTTCCATAAAAATTAATATTTATTGTCTCTTCCTCATTTACAACTAATACATACACCTTATTAGAAAAAACCCCAAAACAAACAAAGAAAAAAAAAACAAACCCCAAACCAAAATTAAAAAAAAATTAAATTTGTATTTGAATAGAAATTGCTAGTTAAAGATGGGACAGTGTGCTGGAAACAGTGCCAGCAGGAAGAGAAAAGGGAAGGAAGTTTTTAAGAAAATATCTCCTAGTAGTCCTTTAGGTGAACTTTTAAATAATTGGGATACTAATGAGGGAATGAAGGATCTAGATAAGATAAAAATGATAAGATACTGTCCAGAAATATGGCCTAAAAGAGAGTATTGCTGAAGGACCTATTCATTGGCCCTGGTACAGTACGGGACAAAAGAAACACGGCTATGTATAGCTTTAAATAGATATG
>NW_005059368.1:0-1586 GCF_000277835.1 Geospiza fortis
TCAATCACAATAAGGTTTATAATTTGTTTTAGTTAGAGCCCTTCAGGGCACATAAAAGACAGACACGAAAATATTCTAATCATTTCTTATAAATAAGTGAAAAATTGTGTCAAGTATTATATATCATAGAGGTTTCCCACTGGAACAATAAGCAACTTTGATATAGCTGACAAGATGGAGGAACTTGATATTATTGATGTAGAAATAATCACCAGGGAGCTCAAAACAGATGCAATAAAGATTCATAAGACAGCAGTCTAGAAAAAATTACCTGCATGTCTCTGCAGAAACAATGTTGAAAAATTATGATGATTTGAGTGAACAGGAGAGAAGGACCAGGAAAAAATGAAACTGTGTAGATTTATGTAATAAAGACTGATAAAAGTATATAGAATCATGGTGCTGCCAGCCACAAAGAAACCACTTTGCACAGTTATACTGAAAAGGATATACAGTGCCATGAAGCTCAAGAAAAATGAGCATTTTCACCCTAGCTCCTTTTGAGTGGATCATATTTCACACAACTTCATTGAAGAAAGTGAAGGAATGAATAGCAAAGAACATTCCCCCTTAAAAGGCAGATTTATTTTTTCTCCACAGAAAGAGCAAATAAACCACTTCTGTAGAAGACTGCAGATTTTATAGAAACTTTAGCAAGGCAAAAATAGGTTATGATCCAACCAGCAATGAAGAGTCTGGTGATATGTCACCAGTGAAATTTAGAAAAATGTATGTCTTTTTACCCACATTATCCACATTTGCCCCAGATTTCATTGGGTATGCAACCTTCTCTGTGGACAACAGCTGGCAGAAGGTGCTCTTGGAGGTCTGGATTCCACAGACACATGACTCCCAATATGTCAATCAACAAAATACGATAACTGAACAAATTTTATAAGTAACTGGTAGAAAATGAAAATTATGGAATGGCATCATCAGTCTCAACCACGTTGCAGTAGAAACCTTAGGCATGTAATTCTGTATGTTGCATAAATGACCACCACTGTAACATCTCTGGCAAGTGCAGCAATTGCTCTTTTTGAAGAGAAATTACTGAATACAGAAACCAAATATCATCACTGCTGTTCTATGTGGTGTTACAAGTCTTTCACCAAGGGTATTTTTGTGTGGATGGCAGCAGTGGAGCAAACCCAAAGCCTAACAAAAGCTTTTTTTCTGTGGATTTTACTACCACTTAGGCAGAATTAGTTTGGTTTAATGAAATAAAAAATGTTGAGATCCTGAGATGGCTCAACCACCTGATGCTGTGAAAGTGAGGATGTGAGTATTCCTGGGATGTGCAAGGTTCCTTTGAAAAAAATAGTCCTTTGTAATGGATTGGGGTTTTGGAGGTGTTTTTTTGGCCTTCAAATTGCAAATCACAGCTTCCTGAGAGAACTGAAGGTCAAAGGGAAAAGATGTGAGCCTAGCATAACTCCCCTGAAATTTTTCCAAAGCAGCAACCTGAACAAATTAATGTCACTGGCCCAGCTCATTTAGAAATACAACAGTGCTAAGACTGGCCTTCTCAAAATAGATGAAACAATTACAGAATAAAAATCTTAAAGTTCAGGCTGCAAATTGAA
>NW_005059369.1:0-1586 GCF_000277835.1 Geospiza fortis
CAAAGTTGCTGATTTTCAGAATTATTTTCAGTGTTTTAGTTTTGCAGTCATCAGGAAAAGTGTGTGATACAGAATTAATTGCACTAGTTTCTATGGATCTGTGGTTTCTGTTTTTCTCTCTTCATGATGAGCTGCAAAGTACATTACACTGCTTATTCTGACAGATTTAATATATTTACAGAAGTAATTTAAGTACTGGAATCACTTTTGGCAGCCATACGTGTGTCAGAACTTACCACATGAGATTTACACATGATCTGAATGATGCTGAGAAGGTGAGAGGGAGAAATGTGCTGGAGAGGTAAATTGTGTTCAGAAATGAGAAGGCAGAAACCATCTGAATAATCTCCTTTGCTGACTCTTATTTGGAGTCCTCAATGTTCTCATTGAAACCAGTCAAATCTTTTTAGAGATGTCACCACCAACCTCCATCTGTCATGGCTCTGCTAAGTCCCCTTTGAGCTGGAATCCTTGAACTGTGCTTGGATTCCTCTGTGCCATGACTGAATTGTGTAAGGGCCAAAACACAAAGGACCTTCCTTGTCATTGAGATATGAGAAACAAAATTTAACTCTTGTCCCTGTAGGAAACTGCTCAGTGGAAAGAACCAAAGCCTTGGGCTCAGGTCAGGAGCTGGAGTGTATGTTTTTGAGCAAATAACTGAGAATATACCTGAAAGTGTCACAAAAAATAAAAGCAGCTGGAAGTTGCAAGTGAGAGTGTGTTACAGGTTCCCTTCTTTGTGTCCCATCTACTGCACATGTAGGACTGTGTCAGCCCTATTGTAAGAATTGACATAAGATGGTATTGTGGTTTTAGTTGTGGAGGTTTCTGTGGCTCAGCATGCAGAATATGAACCAGTCACCATGAGGGACCCAGAGCTCTTGTGGACACCGTAAACATTTGGAAGGATGCACAGTTCTTTCATTAACCAGACTCTCAGCCTGCCTCCTTTGAAATGTGTGTCTGATTCCTTTGGAGACCTGCACAGATAATTACTGAGAGCAGCCTGGGTTTTCCCCTGAGTAGGAAGGCTGTGTCTCTGGCTTTCTTCTTCTGGCCTGCCACCATCTGCTTATCTATTCCTCTCTACTGATGAGTTTTTACAATTTATCATTGTGTGTATTGGAGACACCACAGTTGCAATGCTGTGCAGGAGGCTCTGCAGGAGAGAAGTAATTGGATTTGTGAGATTGCGAAACATAAAATAATTCTAACATTGTTTTAGGTGTACGTGACAGTTACACTCACCTATAAGCAGTGCAACCTATTCAGATGAAAATGACAAAAGAGAGGGTTACTGGAGTCTGTGGAGGGCTGGGAAGAAATAAACGATTTCTGTGTGGAGCATTTTGTGAAGTAGCTGTGAATATAGCAAGGTTGCACTCATGCTACTCTTCCTAGCATCAGTGAGGAAGAAACCGAGGTGTTTGAGGGGTCATGAGCTGTATGCCATCAGAACTGGATAAATTGAGACTAAGGAAAGATTAGTTCAATTGGCCTGGAACTTGGCTGTCCATCATAATTTAGGCTAACATTGATTCATCATTTAAGCTAATATAACATTCATAACATTCATAATTTAA
>NW_005059370.1:0-1586 GCF_000277835.1 Geospiza fortis
AAAAAAAACCCAAAAAAGCAAAATCAAAATCAATGTAAGGTTTTGTTTATTCAGTCCCTAAAATACTATATTTTTTCTAATTAATTAATTAAGATACCAAGAACAATATATTGTGAAATTGCATGTGTAGGATTTTGGCCTTCTTTCTGTTCCTGTTTCTCCTCTCACTTGTCCATGACCACTTTTACCAGGTATTTGTTCTACCTACCATGTAAAGAATCCACTTCATAGAAAGTAGGTGTCATTAAGAAACTTTGGATTATGGCTTCATAATGTAGTTCATTTTGCTCTCTGAACTTGTTTTCTTCTTGATGCTCTTAATTCTTATTCCCACGCTGCAGCTAACAAGCATCTCAGTGGTGTTACTCACTGCAGCTTAGTCATCCTGACAAACATGCAATTTTGTGTGTTTTGGAGGGAGATTTTTTTTCTTTTCAAACCCAGATCAATTCTTTTCACTTATTTATAAATTGGGTAAGCCACTGTAAGAAAAAAGAGACTAGCTCAAAGCACTGAAAATAAGCAACAGAAAATCATGTTGTTGTGTTAAAATAAAGGTTTGGTGACAGAATTTGCTGTTTTAAGGAGCGCTCTCTGTCTCACCTTGGCTGGTTAAATAGAAAACATGTGTTGCATGTTGTGAGATACACACGAACACTTTTCCGTTTAGGTCCACAACATGCTGCACATTGAAAGGTATGTTACTTGAGGACTTCCCAGGTAACAAGCCATTTATAATTCTTCTATAGCTGAAGCTTTTGAGATGGCAAATTCTTGTCCTGCCCTTATACTGCTATTTTTCCATTCAGCCACAATGGTGAGCATGTTACATGTCACCCTTGTTGAAGTATGAGCCTGCAAAAGCTAACTGGACAAAAAGTCTTCCCAACTCCCATAGCTTTAAGATGCCATATCTGAAAATAAATGGGGGCAAAGTTGAAAAAGACACTGCTGAATTTCTGTTATCACAAGAATCTCTAACAATGGCGACAGAACAAAGTATTGAACTAGGAGAGGAAAAAAGTCATTCAACATTCCTTCAGGAAACTGGAAGTACTTGGACTGCAATGCTGTCATTCTTGCAGAATCCTGGTTTTAACCTGTGTGCTGTGTGCAAGACAATTCTTAGCATTGACTAGGGACAAGGACAGGACAGAACCTTTTTTCTGACACTGTATCAATAAGGGATGTGAAGAAAACTTAGTGGGTATGATGTTTGTTGCCTACATTTTCAGGACTTAACTAAAGGTCCCAATTGCTTTCATTTCCAATTACAGGCACAGACAAGAGGCTTGTATGACATATTGAATTCCTGTTAAAAATTTGCCTCATGATTGTTAGCAAGATAAAATTTCAAGTATCTGGGGGCAATAGAATGACACTTATGAAAGTGTTAAGCACAAGAGAATGGTTCTGGAGACCTTGGGAGAGTCCACAGTCCAGCTTTGCTAAAAGCCACCACAGTGGCAGAAGTGAGGAAGTGCCTGTGCCAGAGCAGGGAGCTTTTGTAATGTGGGACTTTTTTTGTAATCTGAATAAACAGCCAATCAATGTGAAAGGAAAAAAGAAGGACAAAAGGAAAAAAA
>NW_005059371.1:0-1586 GCF_000277835.1 Geospiza fortis
TTTTTTCCCATGAATTTCTATGGTAATTGCTACTCTGTGAATAAACTCTTCTAAAAATAAACAGGACTAAATTTGGATTATACAGGAACTGTTGATTATGCAATCTCTTGCTTCTGAATAATCCGTATAATGTATTCTGGGTACAGAGGACAGATTTTATTTATTCATGAGCAATAGCTACAACTTTCTTAGAGTTAAATATTAACGTGAAACATCAAATTACGTGAAGTTCTTTGCCACTGAGTAAGTATGGTGACAGTACGTATTTTTTCCACTACAAATTGTTTTACTCTTTTATTTTGCTGGGGGTTTATTTTCATAATTTAGGAAATTTATGCCATTGCTAAAGCTGCTTTATAGGGATAATGCCATATCTGCATGTTACAGTTGTCAGGAACTGTAGAATAAGGGATAGTTTCTCTTGATGTGAGAAAATAGTAGAACTTGTAAATGGATGTGTTTCAGTGGATCTAATTGAAGCAATTTGAGGCAGATATCCACGTGGCTGAGTAGTGGATTTGTTGCTGCTTGGTTCAGTGTAGTTACCTGCTTTAGTTTGACGTGCTGCAGAGTGAGGTAACTGCAGGTTTCTGTACTGAGTAAGGTTAAGAGTACTCACATGAGCAGCTGCAGCCTCAGCTGAGGAGGCAGTGAGGAGCACATCCAGACTGCTGAGCGTCTGTGAGCTGGAGTCTGTTGAATGTCAGCAAAGTGGTTGCTGTTGCACCCATAGGCTGGGTCCCACTGGTTCATTTCTGCTTCCTTTCAAATTAAAGTAACACTTTTGTAATGAAGATGAGGTGGGAAATGGGTTAAAACCCAGCCTATCAATAATTAGGGGAACTTCATTTACACACTTAGAAGCTGTAAGGGATCACTGTGCTGTGGATCACTTTGCCTGCAGACAGGTTCTGAGCAGTGGCGATGGGATTGTGCCAGACCCTTGCTCAGGAGCCTGTGTCAGAATGTGCTTCACACTAAACACAGCTTTGTGCTCTCCTCCCTTCATCAAAAGGAAGACCCTTCCCCATTTATTCATTCCCTGGGACGCTGCCATGCAGTTCTGATCAGTGTGCAGTGTTGGGTTTTTCCTGTGGGCTTTCAGAGGGCTGCCTCCCTGGTTCCTGTCTCCCTCTGGGAAGCAGTGATTTCAGGTGGGCACTTCTCTGAGGGAGCAGCTGCTACCCACCTGGAATAAAGGCAACAGGGAGGGAGCGTGCAGTAATGACTCCTGTCACTGGATAAATGGCTTTAGATAAAATCAGTGTGAATGGAAGCTTTGAGACAGATCTAAAATAATCTCTTCTTTGCAGCTCTGGTTTTAGAGAGATGTTTGTACAAATGCTGTTTAGATCACTGATCTTCTCATTCATGTGGTGATCAAGCAGACTCTCAAAAGTTACCAGCCTTTTCCTAGTTTCATAGCCTACTCCTCTGAAGCACCAAGATGGTTGGTGTCTAGAGTTGTTGCCTGTTAGATATGTTAGAGCATACAGAAAGTGAAGGAATGAGGGAAAGCTGCCCTCATGTACCATGTATTTTCTTGCTACATGAAAGCAAGGTAAATGTTAAAAATCAAGGGAAGC
>NW_005059372.1:0-1586 GCF_000277835.1 Geospiza fortis
AAAAAAAAAAGAAAAAAATCCAGAGTTTCTTCAGATGTATCACAAATTACTCAGCTTTCTTTGAATAAAATCTTATACACTTTTTAATAAACTTTTTCCCTCTCCTAAAAGGCAATTTCAGTGTTGCAACAAAATTGTATTTACTCAAGCACACGCTGATTTTAGTTCATTAAATGTTAGTTAAATGACAGTACAAAAAGATGTGGCCTCTTTCCATCTACAGCAGATTAGAAATCCACAAAAAATGTAGCAAATTTCATGAACACCTATTCATGAGTTTCCATTATTCTTAAAACTCAAGGCTGTGACCCCTGCATTATAAAATGCTGGGAGTGACAAATGAAGCACAAGTCACTGGACACAACACTGTCAGGCTCTGCTCTCTGCAACTGCCTGACATGACATGGAAAACTTCCCAGAAAATCAACCTTCAATTATGGGAAGATTGCCTCTCTAAAAAGCTGTGACAGAGACAATCCACTTGGCACAAGGAGAATCAGCAGCTGACAAGAATATGGCAAATTTAAATGTACATCCCACACCGCTACAGGAATGTTTTAATGGATTTACTCGTGTTCGGCAATGTTCCCAAAGGCAACAAAGAAGCAAGGGCACCAGCAGGATTACATTTCCTAGGAAGGCATCCACACCCATGTTTAAGGGCCCTGAAATCCAAGACAGACTGGAAAACAGCGCAGTGTAAGCAAGCACAGGGCTCAGTGCTCTTCAGAGCTTCCCCTAGAAGCTCTAGCAACTAACACATCATCAGCCACGCAGCTCAATTCACAGCCCATTGGCCTTACTACAAGATTAAAAGGTCAGTGCCAAAACACGTTCCTATCCAAGGCCTGTGACATTGGGGCTGTGCTGCCCAAGGTCAGGATCCTTCCTAAGCACAAACACTTGTCTAACAATGAGGAAAATCTAAACAAAACAAAGCTGGTATTGGGCATTGCAGCCTATGTAAGCTTATCCAACTGCACATAACACTCAGAGCATGTCTCCTGTCTCATCACCACCCTTTGACCATCCACTCCTGCTTTGAGATTTCCTTTCTTTACCTCTCTCAATCTAGAGCTGTTTTAGCTCTTACCCCTCAATACTTTGATTTCTCAGCAGCATTTCTAAGGTTCTCTGTAAAAAGACAGCCCAACTGCAGTGAAGTTCAGAAATCACTCAGTCTCCAATGTATCAGATTTGTTTAGATGTTTCAACCCTGTTTGCAGGAAGACTTTGGAGTCATTTCCCTGTATCTCTGATGCCAACAACCCACTGCAGTCAGGCTGTATGCTACCACTGGGGCAGTGAAGTGCTTTATTTCACAATTCCTCCCCAACTATTAGACTCCCATTGTCCACTCCAAGCAACCTGTGCATGTACCAAGCCCTGACATTCCGTGACAACTGATACAGAAGATAAACACACCAAAACTGAAAGCATGCATCAGAAACTGAAAGCATTCATTCATCACAGGGATACATTTCCCATGAAGTTGTGGAAAACAGAAGCAGTGAATTAATTCCAGGTCTGTTATGAAGTTTTTACAAAACTGGCTTTACAAAAGTAAGCTTCTAAAAAGACCTTTA
>NW_005059373.1:0-1585 GCF_000277835.1 Geospiza fortis
CCCACAGCAGGGGGCTTGGAACAAGATCATTTTTGAGGTCTCTTTGAACTCAAACCGTTCTGCAATTCTATGATTTTTCTGCTTGTTTTACTTTAATTTTCAGGAAGTCAAGAACACTTTTTCTCAGTGTTATCTCTAATTTCCAAATGCACTTTAACAATGGACTAATTCAAGTTATAGTGCAGTATCAATATTTTTCTATATTGATATTTCATATCATATCTATATTACACATAATTTCTATATTGAATTATTGCATAATAATTCACTTAATAAAGGGCTGGAAGGTCAATTCTTTTGTATTTTGAGCCAAAAAAATATACATTTTCCTATGTTGCTCCTAATTATTAGATACAAAAGGAAACTAGCAAATAAATAAATTTTACTCAAAAAAGAGAGAGAGAAAAGAAGAGCTGTTTGGCAATACTCTTCACCACAACCTAGATTCTACATTTGACAGAGAAATCCACACTGTCTTAATTCTGAGTCTAGGCTAATAATTGTTACGAGAAACAGCATAAATTGATCATACTTTGTTATCAGAAATTAGAATAAGGCAACTCTTTGCCTTAAAAAAAATGAAAATGACAACAACAACCTGTTATTGTACTAGTGAGGAAGAGAAAGTATCCATATGTGACAGAGACTGGCAGTATATTTTACACAGTCTGTGCTCGAGTCTAGTGCTGAAAGGCAATACAGCACTCAGAGGGGGACTCCACATCCTTTACAGTGGAACAGGCTGTAGGATCAACAATAAAATGCCTGGAGATGTAGTAGGATGGCATTCCCAATATTTGCCTCTGCTGATATTGAGCCTGCTCTGTTGAAGCCTCGTGTTCAAGTTTTGCAATATTGGCTTTTGTGTAGTAGAAAGAGTGATCTCCTCAAATAAAAACAACAGGACTGCATATTGTTCTCTGTAATTGTCCCTGTGGTGGGGGTGAAGCCAATCCTGTCACACAATAGATTGTCAATGGCTGCATCTAACGTGGTCTACTCCCTTTCTGATATCACTGAAACCTTTTACTGGATCTGCCTTTTTGTCAATACCTTTCTTTCACATAAATACGATTTTCAATTTGCATCAATATGTTCAGTTCTCTCCCTGAGTAAAACTGAGGAGGAAACAAAGGTGGATTATGCAAACTATGTGAACATCAGCTTCATATAAGCTTTGTTCTACATTCAATCAAAATTTAAGGACAAACAGCTAATATTTTGTTAAAACATCACAATAAAAAGACCAAACTGGAAAATTGGAAACCCTACAGAAAGCGAACACAGAAGCCATCACCTGAAATACTTCCAGCAGAGGTGGCTCAGACATCACTTATCTTGTTTCAACTCAGATACATAAAAATCTGAATTTGACCCACACTGTAGTCTTCAGATAGGTCATTATCTCTTTCATTTCAAGAAAACCATATTCCTGGTGCTACCAGAACTGCAGCAACAGGCTTAGTTGAACCTACTCTAATCAAGGAGCCATTTTTCTCATGAGATACTTCTCCATATTGAATGGGTGGGGGGAAATGCCAACGTTTCTCTGCTGATCTTGGCTGGGATAGAGTTAATTTTCTTC
>NW_005059374.1:0-1585 GCF_000277835.1 Geospiza fortis
GGGGATACAAGCATTATAAAGTCACCCCCAGGACAACATGGGAGTGCTCACACATATGCCTGAGGGTATACCTTCTTTCTGATAAGGCACAACTGGCAGAACTATGCAGCTGCCAGAGCCGGGCCAAACAGCAGTTATACCATTAGAAGGCAACATAAGCCATCAAAGAGATGTGGGGGCACGTACAAGGCCTCTGCTGTTGGCAGAGCTGTGAGGGTGGCAGTTCTGGCAGAAAGGGAGGGAAAAACTGACAGGGAGATTGGAAAATGTCTTCAGCCACCTCCTGTATATCTGAGAGAAATGCTTACTGTCGTCTTTTCTGGGCTGGCCACAGCCAGACTTGAACTAAGCCTGGGAAGTGCTCCTCCTCTCCCAGGCAGGAGGAACAGGAACAACTCAACATTTAATCAGTTCTTCAAACAAAGAGATGGTATTGAACAGCACAGGGAGGGTATGGATCCCAGCTCCACCTTTCAGGCAGATGGGATTGCATGTCGGTGCTCTGTAAAGGGGCTTTGTCCCACCAGCATATCCAGATCCTGTACAAGGAAAGCTCAGAGAGTACTAGATCCAAGATTTTAGATCCACTCAGTCTAGGCTTGATGTTGTTTCCATCCTCTATCATAAAACTTGCAAGAGGAAGATCTTTTTTCTCTGTACCTCTTCATCTACTCCTTCCACAGAACTATAGGAGTAGAAAAAACATTCATTAGATTCAGTAGGAAAGCATTCCACTCCCTTTCACAAAGCAGCAGAGTATTCAGGAGTCACACAAATGTAGTGCCAGCAGAAGAACACGTGGATGTAGTGTTTTCCAGAATACAGAATAAACATGAAGGGTCTTCCCTCTCAAACCCTTTGAGAGGAAAGACTTCTTTCCATTGCTTCTTTCGTCTTGTTGGCCTTTTTATTTTGCTTGAACCTAGACAATCATCTATTGTCTAGCCAGAATGGGGTGGCAGAGAACTAATTTGGTCCCTCGGGAATGGCTGTAAAGAGATACATGGTACCTTTTCTGCCCCACTTCAGAATTCTTCCCAATCTAAGAGGAATTACAAGGACAGCTTTCTTGCCCAAAGACAGTTCATGGAAAGCGTGTGGAAAGTGTGGCAGACCTCTCCTGCATAATCAGGACGTGTAGCAGGTCACTCCTTATGAAAGAGACACATTACAATTTGTCTGTAACTTAGTTTTGAGGAACATCTGTCCTTCTGTACTGTTTAGAATATCTGACTAATGAGTCAGCACCAATTCCTCAGGTCACAACATAGCTTGACAAGCCAGAATCAAACCTGACTGCTCTGCCACATGAAAGAACTGAGCAATAATTGAGCACTGTGATAACAAAACTGAAAAAAAGATGACAGAAATGCAGAATTGTGATTCACTGCTCATTGTCTATGCAGACCGGTGACAGGTGGTATCCCTCTGGGATCAGTACCGGGGCCAATACTCTTCAACACTTTTGTCAGCAGCACATACAGTGGGATCAAGGGCACCCTCTGCAAGTTTGGCACCAACACCAAGCGGTGCGGAGCACCACTGGCAGGCAGCAGTGCCACCCAGAGGGGCCTGGACAGGCTGG
>NW_005059375.1:0-1584 GCF_000277835.1 Geospiza fortis
GGAGGAGGAGGAACAGGAAAATGAGAGCGAGGAAGAGGAGCAAGAGAAAGAAGGAAAGAGAGAAAGAGGAGGAGGAAGAAGATGAGGAAGAGAAAGAAAAGGAGGAGAAAGAGGAGGAGGAAGAGAAGGAAAAGAGGAGGAAGAGGAGGAGGAGAAGGAAGAGGAAGAGGGAAAAGGGAAAATGAAGGAACAGGAGGAGGAAAAGAAGGGAGGGGAGGAAGAGGAAGAAGAAGATGAGAAAGAGATAGAAAAGGAGGAGAAAGAGGAGGAGGAAGAGAAGGAAAAGAGGAGGAAGAGGAGGAGGAGGAGGAAGAGGAAGAAGAAGATGAGAAAGAGATAGAAAAGGAGGAGAAAGAGGAGGAGGAAGAGAAGGAAAAGAGGAGGAAGAGGAGGAGGAGGAGGAAGAGGAAGAGGGAAAAGGGAAAATGAAGGAACAGGAGGAGGAAAAGAAGGGAGGGGAGGAAGAGGAAGAGGAGCAGGAGGATGAGGAAGAACAGGAGGAAGAGGAGAATGAAAGAAAGAAGGAACGGGAGAAACAGGAGGAGGAAGAGGTGGAGGAAGAGGAGGAGGAGGAGGGAAAGAAGGAAGGGAAGGAAGAGGAGGAGGAGGAGGAGGAAGCACAGGAGGAAGAGGAGGAGGAGGAGAAGAAGGGAGAGGGAAATGAGAAAAGAAGGAACAGGAGGAAGAGGAGGAGGATGAAGAAAAAGAGGAGGAGGAAGAGAAAAATAAGAAAAAGGAGGAGGAGGAAGAAGAAGATGAAGATGAAGAGGAGGAGGAGGGAAAGAAGGAAGAGGAGGAAGAGGAGGAGGAAGAGCAAGAGGGGAATAAGGAAGAACAGGAGGAAGAGGAGGAGGAAGAGCAAGAGGTGAAGGAGGTGGAGGAGGAGGAAGAACAGGAGGAGGAAGAGGAGGAAAAGGAGGAAGGGGAGGAAGAAGAGGAGGAAGAAGAGGAGAAGAAGAGGAGGAGGAAGAGCAAGAGGTGAAGGAGGTGGAGGAGGAGGAAGAACAGGAGGAGGAAGAGGAGGAAAAGGAGGAAGGGGAGGAAGAAGAGGAGGAAGAAGAGGAGAAGAAGAGGAGGAGGAAGAGCAAGAGGTGAAGGAGGTGGAGGAGGAGGAAGAACAGGAGGAGGAAGAGGAGGAAAAGGAGGAAGGGGAGGAAGAAGAGGAGGAAGAAGAGGAGAAGAAGAGGAGGAGGAAGAGCAAGAGGTGAAGGAGGAAGAACAGGAGGAGGAGGAGGAGGAGGAAGAGGAAGAAGAGGAGGAAGGAGAAGATGAAGATGAAGAGGAGGAGGAGGGAAAGAAGGAAGGGGAGGAAGAGGAAAAGGAGGAAGAGGAGGAGGAAGAAGAGGAGGAAGAAGAGGAGGAAGAAGAGGTGAAGGAGGAAGAACAGGAGGAGGAAGAGGAGGAACCAGCAGGAGGAAGAGGAGGAGGAAGGTGAGGAGGAAGGAGCAAAGTTACTCATTATCCTTTTAATAACAATTCTCATTAATTGCCCATTAATTAATGAATTCCTAATTCCGTTTTTCGCCCAATTTTGGAGCAAAGAATTATTATAATAATTATAATAATGATATTAAAATACTGGAT
>NW_005059376.1:0-1584 GCF_000277835.1 Geospiza fortis
AAAAAAAAAAAAGAAATAAAAAAAGGAATAATGTTAGGCTTCTTTCTGAGAAATATAATAAAACAGCCTAAACATGCTCATTTTTAATGCTGCAGGAAGGGCTAATCTGTAATTAAGGCTTTACAAAAATTAGAACTGCCTATACAGAATAATATGGAGCTTGAAAGCCTTGACTAAATAATACAAGGTCAAAGTAAGAGAGAGTAGTGGCTCTATTAGCACAACAAAAGAGGAAATATCATAGCAATCTCTGGAACAATTGCAGCAACTAAGTTGCCACATGTCAAAATGAACAGCCATGCAAAGCAGAGAAAAAGAGACAAGGTTTATGCAGACTAGAAAACCTAAAATTTCCCTATCACACTGCTGATCAGCAGTGTAGCTGATACATGCTTAGCAACTAAATGGAATTCATTCCTGAAAAGAAACTTTCTATTAGTGCTGAATGCATGATGTAGACGGAAAAAAAATTAAAAAGGACTTCAAAGGCAAATGCCATTCCCCAGCCAAATCCATATCTGTCTGTGTATGATACTGACGAAAGCTAAATGGAAATGGGGTGATTTGATATGCTGCTGCTGGGATTAGTTCTGATGGCAACACTGTGCTGTCCTGTAACATTAAACATGTTGCAGCATGATCCAGCTTCTGTGCAGTCTGCAGGGGTCTTTCCTTTCACTGAAATTGGAAAGGCATCATCCTCTTAATAAGAAAGGAAAGCTGGGGAGAGATGACAGGCTAAATACTGGAGGGCATTCATTGCTGCTGCTTTCAGCCCAGCCCAGTGTACAGAGCAGCTGCATTTCTGCAGTATAACCTGAAATGGAAACTGTCCCTTAGTGGGTCACAGGCTAAAACTCTATCTCCCAGCTTCTTGAAAGAGAAGAACAAGCATCAGTCTTCATGCATGCATTATCTTCCCTGCCACATTTTATGTCAGAAAGCACACTGAAGGCACAAAGACATTTACTGTATTCCCCACTCTTGCACTCCCTGGTCACCAGAGTGAAGAAATATGTCTCCATGCAACCTTCTCTTTTCTAAGTGCAGTTGGCTGTGGCATGTCATGCCAAAAGGGTATCAGCACACTTCCCTGCAGGCTGAATAAGCCATGACCTGACCTCCAGTTCTGCTCTTCTCTCTGTGTGCATGTGATAGAGAAATAGCTCTAAGAAAAATATGACAGAAGCAAATCAGTAGTGATAAAGGCAGTGGCTACCTTCTTAATCAACATGTGGCCCAGGTTCTTTTAAGAAAATAATGCTTCACAATAGCTATACCTTTAATTCTTTTATGCTTTTTTCCTGCTGGCTTCCACAAAGCATTTCATCTGTCTAGTGAAAAAGAGAGGCTGCTGACCTTCCCATTTACAATAACCATTTTTTTTTGTGAGGGATTCACTTCACCTAAGCTTGGCCCCATGCAGAATAGCCCTCTAGCTTAACATATTCATTTTGGTACCCTTCTTAGAGAACATTGCCTGTATTGAACACTTATTTCAGGATGTGCTGTGTCATGTTACTGATGAACCAAATGTATATGCTGTTGGCATAAGTCTTTTCTCTTTGTGTCCTTCATAAAAAA
>NW_005059377.1:0-1584 GCF_000277835.1 Geospiza fortis
CAAAAACCACCACACAGCACTTAAAACTATGTTTCATTTTCTACATACAATGTGGAATTGAAAAGCCAAGAAATCTGGCTTTCTCTTCTTTTCCCTCGCCAATAGAAGTTATGCTGCTGGCTCCTTTTGGAGCCATGATATTCAAACTCCCTCCCATAGCCTCAAGAAGCAGACACAGGAGAGGTAGGGAGGGCACGGACGTTTCCCTTCTTCCCGCTAAGTCTGCCTGTGGGTTACCAAGTGGAAGACTCTTCAGCTCTGTTTTATTACTGGGTAAAAGCACAAGTGGCAAGGTCCTGCCAGACTGAAAGTTGTGATTTTAGTTTTCTGAAAATATTTGTGACTATGCAAAAGAATGAAAAATTTCTGTTGACCCTATTAGAGCTGGTTTTTAATATGTGTCACAAGAAATGGAACTAGTAAATACTGTGATGAGAGGAAACAAAGTGAACAAAATCTCATGGTTATCTGAAATTGTGCACATCTTGATAGTTCCTTTCAAGCTGATTTTTTAATGGAAAATTCAATTTTCTTCTTGCAGACAGAATGGAAGTAGCATTAGGCATATGTTATCTTTTATTTTATTGGAAGATCTGTTTCATTCCATGAGAAGATAAGATCATTCACAACTGGTTATCCTGTAAAATCACATTCAAGCACAGAACCTGGGAACCATAGCAAAACACTGGGAGATTTTTATTTGTCATTTTTATTTATGGAAACCTTTGATATTCTTGGCACTGTACAAAACAGAAAAAGCCAGAAATTTTCTCTTTACTATGGAGTTTACAACCTGTGGGTTGTGCTGTGCAATTTAAGGCCAGCCTGAATCTAGAGTAGTGAAGAATTGCACTGTGTCCTGGAGTGAGAGCACACCAGCTACTACTGTTCTTGCAAAGAGAAAGTTTGCACATTGGGTATGCTAAGCCAGCTTTGCTCTTTCCTTTGATGCAGTACCATGCCCAGGGAAGCTGTAAAAACGTGGGATGCAGCAGATCTTTGAGGGAGAAGTGAAACCACATGAGGCACAGGTCTTGTGGCCAGTTGTCAAGAGCAGCAGACTGCTAATCTTGCAAAATGGTCAAGATTTTGTCTACTGTGTGCAGGGCAATCTAGGTTTAGTGCTGCTGGTACTATTGCCCAGAAAGGGGTCAAGATGGGTGAAGTAATAGTTGCTGCAATGTGAAACAACTCCAGTGCAATACCTTTTCCCAAATCATTCTTTCCAGCAGCAGTGGTGGCCTGTCTCTGGCCTCCCAGTTTCTCAACAATAAAACTTTAGTGCAATACAACACTTACATTTTCCTAAGATGGCCCAGAAATGGAGAATACTCTATGTACTGTAAATTGTACTTGTACAATTTATGCAGTGCTGTGTAGACAGCTCTACACCAGGGCTAGATAAACAAATATATTTAAATAGGACCATGCACTGTCTTGCAGCGATATTAGCTTGGCTCCCAGAAGCATAAATTAATAGTTTTCCACTGGGGCAAGTTGGGATGATGCATCATTCTGACACAGCTGTAACCCTGGCAGGTTTTGAGTCAGTTCATTTGCAGACAGTTTGGATATGCTGCAGTG
>NW_005059378.1:0-1584 GCF_000277835.1 Geospiza fortis
TCTGGGAAACATTTCAGTCTCACAATTAGGGCTTTCAAAGCCAAGAGCAGTAAAAATCTCCAATTTTCAAAGCTCTTAGTTTTTCTTTTAATAAGCCAAAAGGGAGGTTAATGTGCTCGTAACCTTCTTGGGCTTACTTGGAGGCTCAGTTTTGGAGGTTTTTCAGACAGATTACAGTGACGTGGTTTGTGGGCAGCTGAGGAAGATTAAAAGGACTTAGTCATCCTCCTGGGGATGAGTCTGCCCCAGTCCCCCTGTGCAGAGATTAGTTACACCCCCTGAGGTACCTTCAGGCAAGAGAAACATATTACTGTGTGCACAATGCCCCCGATTCCTGCAGTGAGCCCCTTAACAAGATCTGCCTCACACGTGGGCAGGGTGGTTATCAAGGTATCATGTTCTGCTGGGAGAGATAAAACTGAGCATTTCACAATCCAGAGGGAAGACTGATATTTTTGGTGTTTATAAATAATGTGCAGTGCTCAGGCTTGCATCCTTTTTTAAAAACCTTTTTTAAAAATGTAGGAGCTTCATACCAGACCTTTGTAGGTCTGTGCTTAGTGAACTGGAGAGACACCTTGAAAATGTTTGTATTTATAAGAATCTGCACATCAGAGTACCTGTAGCTAACACTATTGTACAGCTCCACTTCTGTTTGTCAATTCTATGTTCATATCCTTTCTGAGGGGTGTTCATTATTACATCTTTTTACAGTATTCTCCCAGAGAAAGCAAAATGCAAATGATGTGGATGATAGGCAGGAGGAATATTTCTGTAACTCACTCACCAGTGAGGACAGATCTAACGTGACCTGCATTAAGGTGGTATAAAATTGAGTAGCAGAAGGAGTTGAAATATGCTTTTTTTGATTGAGGAGCAGTTACTCTGGACAAACTTATGCCACCATCCTTGAAAGACAACAGAAAATCACAGCTTTCCTCCAATATTTACTAATTTTCCAGAATTTTGCCAATTACTGATGACAATAACCGTCCACTCAGGGGTTTTGATTTCTTCTTAAGGTGGATGCAAGCAGTCCATGTTTCAGTTGGGCTGTAGGATACATTTATGAACAGAGTGTGTGGTCTGGGCTTCATGGTTTCACTTACAGCATCCCTAGAAACAATCACATAAATTCCCAGTTCTTGTGGAGAGCTGAGAGAGCTCCTGGTGGTCTGAAATGTCTGGAAGTGCTGTGATATTCTTCATTCTAGAAGCTGACACAGTGTAGTGCCATTAAGTAACATAAATACATGATCTTTGTGTTTATTAGATAGATCTTCCAGTATAATATCTCCCCATGTCGTGTTTGCAAACCAGGGAGGTTGTTCAGAGAAGAATGACTGAAGATGGGAAGCCCAGTGACCAACTATGAAGTGAAGTCTCTTTCAGGTGTAGGAAATTAAATCTTCCCTGGCTTACCTGGGGAACAGAGGGTTTTTAATCTATCAGTGAAAGATAAAACATGATCCAGCCACTTCAATTTGAAACTAGAAATATCCAGACTGAAAAAGAAAGGAAAACAAATGTTTACAAATTGTAAAGAATGAGAGTAATTATTTACTGGAACATTCTATCTAGTTT
>NW_005059379.1:0-1584 GCF_000277835.1 Geospiza fortis
AATAATAAAGTACAAACACTTGTTTGTCACTTTGAAGAGAAGTAACACCTCAAAAGCTTGAGAAATAAATGTTCAGCTAACATCAGAAATGCAGACTTTCAGAGTAGATGTAGAACAGGAGCCTGTTCTTACTTTATTCAGTAAAAACTAGAAATCTGGACAGGTTCCTGGTTTGGTTGTTTTGGTTTTTTATTCTCATGACTGAATTCCTTGGCAGCATCACTGTCTTGTCAGTGCTATTAACTAATGAATATTTTGACCTAATTGTATGAATTCAGTGCAACTCATATCTCTTTTGCGTTCTTTGAAAGAGCATTACTCCCTGCTGGACTGAGGGATGAATGATGTCCCTTTAGTATGTTATCCAACATTACTAGCCCCAGAGTCAGTGGTTCACACAGGATTTATCTTCTGTGATACTTTGGCCCATCAGTAATGTAGGGTAGGAGCTCTGTTGTAGGCCAGACTGTAATGAGGGAAAGATCTAAATCTGGGATTGGAAACAACAAGAGTTGAGAAGAAAGAGAATCAAATTACAAAAGAAATTGTCAATAAAAGGCATGAACATTAGCTGGAAACAGTTATAAGAAATGGGAAAATATTTCAGCTCTGAACCATGTTCTAATGTTAATTTTTAATATGAGGGCAGAAAAGATGATGAACTTTCAAGATGAACAGTTTATTTTCCTTGTGCCTGTGGCTTGTTTTCTCAGGGCAAACTTATGTTGTGCGTGTTCCATGCCTCAGTACTTAAGCTTATGTGACAAGGGAAAACTTAATGGTGGCAGTGATTTCAAAACAATTTCTACTGCCTTGTTTTCATTTTTCTTCCAAGTACAAAATGATAGCTTTTAGGTGACACTGTAATGCTGTGGGTGTATTGCTTAGTTAAAAACAAGGTACAGGTTTCTTTTGCTTAACATAGTTGAGTGTTGCAGTTGGAAAGTAAAGTGAGTTGTTAACTTTAGTAATCTTAAATGCTTTAATATCTTGCTTTTAGAGAAATGATTGTAGGAGGATTGTTGAATTTCATGCAGCCAGTCTTCCAGGTCATGTTTTAAATGCTTTTTAAAGCATAAATCATATTTTCCTTTATATGTTCATTTCTGTGCCTGCTTCTTGTCTGTGCTTTATCATTCTGCAACTTAGAGTTGTAGATAATAAATGAGTTCTACTGTGCATAAAGATTTCAAAGCACTTTACGTAGTGAGGCTGTGTTTATTAGAACTGAGTAAAGCATTAGGCAACAAAAAAACTGACAACAAAACCCTCAACCACCTATTATATTTTGAATCCTTTGTTTGAAAGATGGGTTGCCTTACCTCTCATTCGTGTGAAGAAAATAAAGTTGTGTAAACCAAAGAGTTTTTTGAGAAACGAGAGAGAAATGTGCTTGCATGTGCCATTTTCATAGTGCATGAAGAATGAAAGTAACTGAAGCTACTTTCTAGTATTGAAACGTCTTAATGCAAAGAAAAGCTTTTTTCTCAGTCAGGTGACACAGCTTTTCCCTTTCAGAAGGTTGTGGGGGGTTTTGGGGTTGATTTTTTTGGGTTTGTTAGGTTTTTTTGGTGTTTTGTTTTG
>NW_005059380.1:0-1584 GCF_000277835.1 Geospiza fortis
CTGCTCTGCTCTGGTGAGACCCACCTGAGGTGTTGTGTCCAGCCCCCAACAGAGGAAGGACATTGATCTGCTGTAATGACTCCACAACAATGATCTCAGGGCTGGAGCACCTCTGTTATACAAAGACAGACTGGGAGAATCTGGATTGTTCATCCTGGAGAAGAGAAAGGTCCAGGGGGACCTTACAGGAGCCTTTATGGATCTAAAGGGACCTGCAAGAGAGATGGAAAGCAACTTTGTATAAGGCTAGGTAGAGATAGGACAATCTAACAGATTGGGATTCTCCAAATTGCTGTCTTAAAGAACATTTGCTTTTCCATCTCGTCAGTCATATCTGCCATACTGGTCCCTTCACATGCTTGGGCCCTGAACTTCATTTACCAGGTGCTCCAACTGCATCTGTAGATTCTGACAACTCCATGGCCCACACTGCCTTTCTTTCTCACCCCATTGAGAGGCCTGTCACTGATAGAAACCTGCAAGGCAGTCATACTTAAGATAAAAGTTCTTACAGTTTTGTCACTACTATTATTATTGCTATTGCCATTCTCTTAACCCTGAAAGCTAATAGGCACTGACAATGGACAAGGGAGATGTGAGAATTTATCTAAAATGTACTTATCTGTATCTAAAATACTTTCACAGCATTCTCCATAGTGCTGAATACCTGAAATCCCTGAGCAGTTCACAGTTATACTGCCTCCACTCTGGATCATTCCAAGAGCATCCCCAAAAGAGTGCAATGGCCATGGGACAGATGGTTTCCTCCAGAAAGCATTCCCAAAGGCAACATGGACAGGACTGCCCCATATTATCTCACAACATCCAGCCCTTCAAGTATTGCCAGTGCCACATCTGTGAGCTCACAGAACTCTGCCCCATGGAACCAGCACCACAGGGGCTGCAGATTCAGGGACACGTTATTCCATAAACATTGAGCAAACACCACAAATTAAGAGTGCTCTCCATGGGCCAAAGGCTCACTAGCCCTGGCCCAGAGCAAAACTCCCAAGCCTTGACTACATTTTTTTTCTCCTATCTGCTTAGTGGAAGCCACACAAGCTAAATGACCATCAAAATTTTTTTTCAAGTAATGAGAATTCCCAAAGCCACTGATTGTAATAAAAATACTCTGTATTTGACTTAATTTTCAAATGCACTCTGGTACTTAATGCAGAGGTGGGAGAGTATCACACTTCTGTATAAACACATCTGGAGGCCTCCCAGCTTCTGCTGGTGTGATACTCCTCACCACAGTGTCCCTCTACAAATATTTAGTACTCTGCTGGACCAGGTTTCCTCTTTCTAGTAGTAGAAGTGCCTGTCATCTGATGATGGATGGTGGCTCTTGTCTCAGCAAAATCTGCGTGTTCTCTGCTTCTGTTAATGAAGAAAAGCAGGCACAGAAGGAAAAGCAGAAGAGGTGGTTGACAGAGAAAACACGTGTGGACATGAATTAGCCTGCTGAAAGATGGGCTCCTCAGGCAACAGGGAATCACACCCTGAAAGAGGGAGCTGGTATGCTCAAAGAATGCTCTTTGGTTTTCCGAATCCATCCACTCAATGCCTTTTTCTTTTTTTTTT
>NW_005059381.1:0-1584 GCF_000277835.1 Geospiza fortis
TAGTCTAATCAAGTGCAACAGCTCTCCCAAGTTTGTGTCCACCTCTCCTCCTGCAGCCTTATCCTCCAGACAAGAACCAAAGATGCAGAAGGGTCACAGATCCATTTGCCACTCTTTCTGCCACAGAAATCTTCCTGGGTGTGTTTATTTTTTGTCAGGCTCTGAGAAGAACAGCAACAGAAGCTCAAGGAAAAGATGTAAGCAGAGGATTCAGTAAAGTGCACAGAGCTGGTGTCAGAGCCTGCATTCAGGGTTGCCCTCATCTCATGAGCCCTGGATTCCTTACAGAGCATGGAAGGCAGCAGATGTGGTCTCAGGAACACACACGGATAGGAGTTTTCCAAGAAAATCTGGACTGACATATGATAGCCATGCTTTGAGCAGGCTCATTTGCTTTCCTCACTCCTGCAAGACCTTCGCAAAATACTGAGATCCTTGTTCTGCAAGCAGCTGTGGGGTTCAGATGGAGAGCATTAGGCAAGGTTAAGCAATGTCCACCTTGCTGGATTATGATTTACCCCAAACCTACATTCTTTTCTCTCCAGAGATCTAACCCAGAAATATTAGCATGGAAACAATTTCACCAAAACAAAGGCAACCTAAACACCAGATACCTCTGCCCACAGAGGATTATTTCTGCCCCAGAGTAGCTGAGGCTTAGATATTAATGCCTGAAGCCAGAATCCTAACACTCATTGCGAACCACAACATGCCTGTGTGAAAGGGAAGTCACTGCCACCAGACCTCTGTGTGCCACTCCAAGCTGGCACCTTGCCCACAGAACTGCCCAGGTAAGACCACCCTGCTAGAGCAGCAGCTCTCCAAGGAACCTGTCATTCCTGCACTCTGCAGTAACCCACTGCCTGCTGGACTTCCATTTAAAAAATCCACCAACAACTTAAGAAAAAAAGGAAACTTTTACATTATAAACATCACAACAAGATTTAACAATGCTCAAAACCCAAAACTATCTATACGGACTCTATACAGAAATAACATCTGTGTACATTTTAGATTTTGACTGTAATGACGAAAGAAGAATGACAAATTTAAGTAGCTCCATTATTTGTTTGGTCTCTCAGGACCACACTAATATTTGGCTCCTTTCCTTTCAACATCTTGCATTTATTACAGAGTTCCAGAATGAATGAAAGCTACACTTGGTTGAACAATGGCTTCCTTTTCATGCTTTCACGTCCATTAAGATTTCTGCATCTTTACAGCTTGCCAAAATAAAGAACAACATATTAATATTTTGCAGCAGTAGAATTTAAGTACAAACTGTTTGCAACGTGTTACGGAGAGAACAATGTACAAAGCAGAAAAATCACACCCAGACATACATCTACATGGCACACAAATAATAAAATTCATCGCTCTGCTTTTGGGTGTACGATGATTTCTAAACAAGTTTAAAAGAACATGAACAAAGAGTGCTTAAAAACCATCATTAAATGAGATGAACAAGAGGTTGGGTTTGGGTTTTTTTCAGATTACTTTAAAAAAGGATGTAAGTGCAAAGGAAATTGTGTCATGTTTGCAAAGACAGAACTCAAAATCCATTCATTCATTCATTCATTCATT
>NW_005059382.1:0-1583 GCF_000277835.1 Geospiza fortis
GAGGAGGAAACTGCCACGGGCAGTGGCTGTCAAGGGGTGAGGGTGTGATATAACCCAACTGTTACAGTGTGAAGCAGGAATATAATCCCAACCATTTTAACCTGGACAGGGATGAAATGAGTCTCTGTGTGCCCAGTAGGGGTTTTAGGGTATCAGGTTTTAGAACAGCCAGGTCAGAAACATATCCCAGCTGATATGGTTAAAGAGTATGGGAATGCATGTAACCTTCAGGATTTTGTGTTCATCTCCAGCTATTATAGAGTACTTTTCATCTACTGTTGTTGATCTTTCCCCATTATAAGGAACAGAATACTCCCTCTTACACTGGATCTTGAGAAACCAGTGTCCTTTTGTTCCTACACCCAAATTTTGTGTTGCTTATAGGCTTTTGTGCTCTGTTCCACTATTAACCCCTTCTGATGTATTTAAGTAGAGGAGACCTGTTTTCATAGGCTGAACAAGATATACTCCTCTAGATACTACTTCCAAAATGCAATTTTCATCCCCCACGCCAGTCTCAATGACTCTGTCTTTGGGCTTGATCCAAATTACCTTAATCTTTCTCAAGTACGTGACCATAATAGAATGGGGTTGTTGAAGTAAATCCTGCAGCCAGGCAATTGAGGGTTTGGTAACTGAGATGGAATAAAAGATTCTTGAAATGATGGTGTGACCTCAACAAGTATTCTGGGCACTATGAGAAGACCAAAAGTGTTGTAAAGCTTAGGAAATGGCATGAGTATTTCAAACAAATAGAGGAAATCAAGTGGCACAACAGATTTCCAGAGAGAAAGAAAGAACATCTTTCTGGGAATTCTTCTAGAGTGTAATAAATTTGTTGGAACATGAGCTTTCTTGTTTGTTTTTGTTATGAAACTTCATGCTAGGCTGGAAGTGATAATGTGGTCCATAAACTGGTTGATACTTACAACAATGGAGCAAAAATCAAAGAAGATTGTGAGATTTTGTACAGAGAGATTTTGTTTACGGGTACCACAATGACTTGAAGAGAAAATAATTTGATTAAACTTGATCACTTTAAGCATTCTGTTCTTTGAAGCTAAATGCACTAACTTTAATTGGTAATTTGAAATAATAGCAAATAAGTACCTAAAACTCAGATAGAACTTTGTAGTGTATGCTGGCAGTATTAGTCAGTTCCTTCTAACTTTTATTATTCTATTGTTTCTCTGCTGATTGCATTGATTCAAGTTTCTTACCTGTTTTAAACTTTATTTCTAGTTTGAAGGTTGTAAGCAAAGATGGTGTCCTTGAAATTAAAGGCTCCCTTTAAGAAGCAGCATGAGTCAAGGTAAAATACAGGAATATGAAAGCTAAACAAAGCAAGACTTTTAAGAGAGCTATCTCCTTTATATTAAGGTTAATAACACTTAGTGAATCCAGGTTTAATTTGCTAGGTTTTATTAGTGTATTTGGTTTGTATCAAGGCAGAAGAAAATTGCATCATTGATATTATTGAGTGCCAGCTCAGTAACATGTTGTGAATAATTTAGAATTTATTTCAAGCTTTTGGATGGTGAGACTGTTTAGAGGAGTTTGATGTACTTACTTTGGATTTTATG
>NW_005059383.1:0-1582 GCF_000277835.1 Geospiza fortis
ATTTTCAAGTGCATCATGTGTAGCCTGGTATCAGCCAAGGTGATAATTTAAAATGGAGTAGAAAGCTGCTTCTTCTGGAGGCACTCTAACAACAGAGGCTTTTTGGGGAGACTCTGTGTGATTCATATACTTTGTGTGTTCATGTATCTTTGCTGACCACTGATCCACTGATATGTTTCAGGATTTCCTCATCTGTGATACTTTTGGCTTGAGTCTTAAATTCATTTTGAACTCCGCTCCTGGAAGAATCTGGGGTACTTCAACCAGAAGTGCAATGTAAGAATGAACAGGCACCATCTAAGCTCTTGACATTCAGAATTCAGAGCCAAGGCATGTTTTGATGACTTAAGGATATTGTACTTTATTATTTAGCGTTTTTCTTACCATTCCTGGAGGATATCCTGAGTTTTTATAACTTAATGGCTTATGAAGAATTCCTAAATAAGACTTTCTCCCCCTTCCCATTTTGGAGTTGTGTTTCCTCTGAAGCATTGTTAGACTTGATTAGGATCTAGGAAATTTTTGAGTAATGAGTCAGAAAAATAAACAAAATCTGAGCAAGCAAAAGGTGGGGAGTGGAAAAGACTTCTGGTTTAGATGAGTTTAAGTCCTTTCAGCTCTAAATTAGAGGTATAGTTTCCCTCTCCTGCCTGCACACCTTTTCCTTCCTTTTTCCATGTCCCTTTCCTCCTCTCGCCCTTGTACTCTCAGAAAACCCCAGGAGACCAGTTGTGTTGTGCCTTACTGAGATGACTTGATGGGTTATGCCATATCTGTGGGATATATGTGCTTCTCTAAAAGGCCCTGAAGGGAAAGCTTTCAACTGTAACAAATCTGTCCTGTAAAAGATAGAAAGCAGTAAATATGCTTATAGTTGTAAACACTAGTAATTCCACAGCAGTCCCTTATGTACCTCTTAGTCAGAAAATTATCTTTGTTGTGATTCTGTGTGCTTTGCAGTTTGGGATTTCCGGTTTTTTGACATTGAAATGAGCCATGATTAGAAAGTATGAAGAAATGGACCATAAAATAGATGTTTAGTGAAAGATAAGTAAAAGCATACTTGATAGGATTAGTGGAATATATTTGAGATGTGTTACGTTGCTGGCATACCCGTGACTGCTTAACCACTGAAATAATCTGTTGCTATTTAATCCAAATAAATTTCATTTGCTAGGTCGTCTGGAAGTTACTGAATAAGTTACTTAGTTGCTTAGCCAAATGGCAGGGGGGAAAAAAAAACTACTGAGAAAATATGCCTTGACAGTAAAGAAAATAATAAAATGCTAAGGATCTCTGTTCTGAAGGAAATAAGTGGTTGGCTGGAAATAATTGCTTGAATATTTTGAATTCATTATGGTGAATTTTGCCAGATGCTTTTGAAGAATATTTATGTGTGTTATTTGCTGTTGTGTTTCTTGTGCTTGCTGCAAGGCATGTGGCTAATTTGATCCTGTTTGTTTATGGCCTAAATACGACTTTTCCCCCCAGACAGCAGTATTCAATTGTGTATTATTTCAGCTGCTATTTAGAAAACGTGACACAAATGTAAGTCCCAGGCAGTGTTTGTCTAAGGTAGAAT
>NW_005059384.1:0-1582 GCF_000277835.1 Geospiza fortis
ACTTTGCCTAGTTCTTTCTGGAAATGCCCTCACTCTGTCTAGTAGGTCAATTGTTGGAGAACTCACACAAAAAGACAGGGAAGTACATTCCAAACACTCCTCTGTATGAGAAGAGAAAGAGATTGAATCCATAATTCACTTTTTCCAGGAAACCCCATTAGGCAGCCTAGGTATCTGTGTACTCCATCAGCCTTATTGTTGCCTAGGAATGCAAGACTAAATGCTTCAGGGAAGCAACAAGAGGCACTGTAAATTTTGCATATCAGCTATAGCACAGAATAGGGAGATTACATGCTGCTTTTGTTCCACAACAAAAATGGGAACAAAAGATAACTTTTAACAATTTAGGTAGTATAACATACTCTGGACAGACATGAAAGCCTTCTGGAATTCTACTGCTGTTACAACTGCTTGTGCCAAACTGTCTGCATGACATTTCTTACCCATTATGCATGATACAGAGAAGAGGTAGTGGAATAGGAGGTGAATTCACCAGGAACAACCATAATCTACCTGATAAGTTGTTTTCATGCCTTTATCATGGCTGCAAGTAATAGTTATTCCACCTAGACAATCAGGAATCCACTATAGAAAAATAAGATTATTAATACCCAGCACCACTGTGGTTTTGCCAACATTTGACTAAGAACAGAGGATGCAAAAACAAGAGTGCCAAGGAACTCCAGTCCATAGGAAAACACCACTGGACAAACAGGTGATTTTACTGAATGAAGGAGCTTTTCAGCAAGTCCTGGACTGTTCAATATCTTTAAGTGCTTAGATGCTTCTGAAGAGCTCACTCTGAATGAGATAGACCATGTATTTATGTCCTACACAAAGCATCTAAAAAGAAAAAACCAAAACCATTAGGATAAGTATTTTTGAAATTTATTTTTGGTATTTGTAAAAAAACTAGTTATCATTAATAATTATGATCAAGTAATTAATAAGAACATAGCATCAGTAAAATTTTAGAATTACAGATACAACAAAATCTGAGCTTTTTCATTTATAACAGAAATTTTTACAAAATCATAGAAGAGGATTTTAGTCAAAGTTGTGTTTTTTCTTTATTACTTTTACAACCAGCCATCTAATCTGCTCTTCCTATGGGGGCCAAAATTTTCTTGATTTTTCTATCTTAATTTTCAAATGCAATTAATTTCATTCATAAAATGTCTAAGAAAAATTATTTTTTATTTTTCAATTTCCTATTGTCAATCAGTGAAAATTGATTTTAAATATCTGAAGAGCATATGGAAGCCCATACCTATAATATTCAGTTCTAGATCAGAACACATCTTCAAATGGATTTAAATGCATAGAAAAACAAACCTCAAAATTGCTTTATGTTACACAGAATGCAGCTTGCATATATGGGCTTTCTTAAACCTGAGTTAAAATGCACTTTCTGTTACATATGGAAACACCCAAAGTTAGTAAAGAGATGTGTCCTGTACGAAGTATGTTATAAAATATCTTCCCGTTTTGGATATCAGTTTGTAAGATACTCCTGAAAACTTAGACTTTAAAGAATAAAAATTCTTTTTTCCCAGTCTGCAGGCTATACAAAAGAGTCATT
>NW_005059385.1:0-1582 GCF_000277835.1 Geospiza fortis
CTGTGCAGGGCCAGGAGTTGGACTCCAGGTAAGAATGAAGATCTTGTAACACATAATCTCCAATTTTGTTAATGCTGCTTCCAAAAAAAAATGAAAGCAAACTTTTTCTTGACATTTTTGCACCTTTTAGTGAAGTTACAGTTCAGCCCTGGACAGTATTTTGCTGTTATTTGTATACTTAGTGTACAAAAAGAAAGCTTGAATTATGATGCCAACCACAGAAATTCTAATGTTTTTTTCAGGCCAGAATTCCAGCTCACTGCCATGAAAGATGGAACAGAACAAGGTAAAGACAAGAAAAAATTTCCTAACTGGAAGTCTAAAAGCTCTTTTCAAGAAGTGCTGACCGCATTCCATCTCAGTATTACTTAATCCCTTTCAACTTGCTCTCTGTAGAGACAAGCAGTGAGAACAGCTATCATAGTTTGATTCTGTACTGACCTCATGTAACTGTTTCTTATTGTACTGGCAATCAAAGAACAGGTCTTTATCTTGCCACTTTTTTATTTCTACAACTATCTACTTTTCATAATTTGGGTTACTCTTATTGTTACAAAGCAGCACTACAGCAGAAATAAAGAATCTCTTGCCATTAAAGGAGGAATTATTGGAAGGAATTGTTCCAGCAGTTTTAAGCGTGAAAAATGTCGACATCTCCCAAAAATGAGATATTTTTCACACACTGGGTCCCACGCTTGGACATTAGCTGCTGTGGAAATTCTGTCAACTGGAAACACCAAGAAGGTTCTCTGGCACACAAATCTGTCACAATGTCTTCCTTTAGCAGTGCAATGCTACCCACTGGCATAAAGCAAATGAGTCACATCCTAGCCTTCTCCCTGGTTAAATTGATTTAGGTAGATTAAAATTATATGTTTGAAAATAACCAGAGTTTGTAAATAGGTGAGTTAAAAAGCTGTTAATTTATTTTGATGGAGAAGAACTTTGGAAATGTGTTTCATTTACATTCCAGGTTACAAACATTAATAATATCAAGGTCAATGAAAAAGAGAGTTGACCTTCGAAGTAATTTGTTTCAGTTTTCAACTGTCAGATTCCATATGAGCTATGAATGTACTATTTACTCTCTTGCCATGTAAACTGACATGGGATTTGTTTCCCAAAATGACGTTTTGCAGCAGCTCAGAGTGCAAGTGTCACTACAAAGTGAAGTGTGGAATTCTAAAGCAATTTTAAGGTTATTGGTAGAAAACACTATTTTATTTATGCCAGTGTAGAAAAGTTGCTAGTAAAATGAGCTACAGAAAAAGAAAATATATTTATACAAATAGAGAGAGTCAATCTTTCTGTATTCTTTATAGCATTCTGTGTCTGCAGCAATGCAAGGAGAAAGTTGCTTAAGGAAAGGTATTTTGTTTGAGGTAGGCTTGGAGACAGCACTACAGTGTCTTTTAAGTATTCATCAGGTTGTTTATGCAGATGTAGCGCTTCTGTCAGACACTGGTAACATGCTTTGATTTACAGTGTTTATGCAGATAAACTGTTACTGCAGGCTCCAGTAAGTCTTTTACCTATCCATCTAATGAACAACTGGACTTAAATTAGCTACTCATTTCATTTA
>NW_005059386.1:0-1582 GCF_000277835.1 Geospiza fortis
GCCACCAAAACCAGAACAGGTGAACACCAAAACCCACAGGGCTTCTCTAACACAAGAGATGGGACTACAAATTCCACATTCCTGCATGGTTCTGAGGTTATCGCAAATATTCATCCGCAAAGCTGGGAGCTGTGATGGAAAATCAGAGCCAAGGCACCCCCAGATGGCCCAGAGAGCTCTTAACCCATGTTAGTGCCCAGGCAGATCCAGGGAAACCTTCCAGAGCATCCTTGGTTCTGGAATTCTGGCTGGAATGGGTCAGTAACACCATTTATGGGCTTTCCCTGCACCACAGTCTAAGCTGTGACCACAGTGCTCCTGAGAGAAGTGACTGAACATCACCTCACCCAAATCTTGCTGTGTTTGAAATTCAGGAGCTGCTGCTGTAAATCTGAGATAATGGTCAAGTTGGAAAGATCTTTTATGCTTGTAGGACTCTTGGATGGAGAAGGAGCTCCCACAGAGCTCCTTGGCTGGGTTAAACCCTGAGAGCTGTGCTGGAGAACAGCTGAGGTTCTGCCCAGCAAACTCACTCTCAGAGACTGACTGCTGCCATTTGCTTCAAAATGGCAAGAAACTAAAAAAAAATAGATTTTCTTTTTTTAAAGTATAAAATACTACAGTTTTGACATGAAAAGACACCCAATCAGCATTACAACTTGGAGAATGTGATGCAAACTAAAGAATAAGTACAGAAACCTTTGGCAAACTCCCAAAGAAAGCAAATGTGTTGGAAGTCTCAGCCAAACTCTCACTGGAGTTAAAAAAGGAATAGAAGGGATTTATTCCATGCAGCATGTGTTGGCTTTGGGTTTTTTTTTTTCCCAAAGGATCCTCACCAGCCACAAGGGGAGATCCTGTGGTGCTGGAAGCTGTGAGGAGTTTAAACATCAAATTTTTGGTTACTGCTGCTGGCACCCATAATTTGGGGTTCTTATCTGCCCCAGGAATGGCTGTGCCCCGCAGGGAAATTGTTATCCTCAGGGTGAAACAAACCTGGAGCCCATATGGGCAGTGAGGAAATCCACCTTCTGAGAGCAGAGTTCAGCTGAAACCTCTTTTAAATTGTTAAACTGCTGCTCTGAAAGATTGGGCATAAATATTAACAGCACCACTAAGCACTTGCATTTTGTATCCCTGCTTGAAGCAACTTTTATTGCTGAGTTTTAAGTGCCTGAAATTAACACCTTCTCCTGAAAATGCTGACAGATCTTTCACGGCAATGATGCCACGAGGCACAGAGCACAGCTACAGCACCAAAGCCCGCTTAAACCAGAAAGCAAAGCAGAGCTCTGGGGTGGGGTTGGCCCCAGAGCAGCCCCATAAAAACCTCCCTGGGCAACTCAGCTGCCAGGGCTGGAAAAATCCCCGTCCTGCCTTGGCACTGGTGCCTGCTGCTGGGCAAGGAGGGTCAGGAAATTCAAATGGGGTTTGTCTGTGGCACCCAGGATTCAGCTGGACAAACCCATCTGCCACGGACAGCCTCACTCCCACTGCCTTGGTTTGTCAGGAATGATAACACCAAGTGACAGAGTCATCCTGACCAGGCTCCTGCTGGTTATTTTGGAGGTGGTAATTTCCT
>NW_005059387.1:0-1582 GCF_000277835.1 Geospiza fortis
AAAAACCCCCCAAGCTGCCAGTAAAGAAAAAAGAAAGCTTGATCATGCCCACGTGGACTGAAAATAACCTTCAAGGGTCAACTGCTAAGGTAAAAAAGAGGCCCCTATTCCCACATAGGAAAGAAGGCATTGCTTATTCTCAAGAAATAATTTAATCATAAAATTTTCTGAACTCTCCATCTGAAAAATGGAATGCTGTGCAAAGAAAGTCGTTGCTATTGTGTCTTATTTTAATAAAGACATCAGACAAATACAACAACAAAATCAGAAAGAGATAGCTTAAAAACACAGAGTTGCTCAATTTCTATTATTAGTTTATATTCTTGTGCTATATAACAAAGCCAAAGGAAGAATGGCAAATGTTTCCAGTCTTTCTTCTCTTCCTCCACTAGGTGTCTTCTAATTCTTCACTTTTTCAGGGTAAACTCAGACTATGCACAGTAAGAAAGTCTTTGCTTACAACTCATTCTCACACTACTGTGTCTTAATGTACAGAATTAATTAAACAGAAATGCAAAGGGGAGACCTGTATAAAATGTAACTGTGCAATAACAGAATTTGAAGTTCCACAGCTATGGGAACAATCACAGCTTCCACGTCACATGGTATGTCCCTTTCATAGGAGAGACAAAGTGGTTTTCATTCTTTATAATCACTTTTCCTGAAAAGCTGGCTAAGTAGGGCAGGTGTATAAAAGAATTAATCCATCGGTCATTTCTGTCATTCCAAAGATGAGTTGCTATGCTTGCTAAAGATCCGCAGATGGCAGCATTGATGCAGTAATTAGTCCTCACCACAGCAGAGGTCAAATCAAAACCATTTCACGCAAATGTTTTATATTTGAGGCTAAACCCCATTTTCCAGAGTCAGAAATCTTAGCACCAGACAGAACAAGCACTGGGCCAGGAACTGTCAGGCAGTTAAAGAGAAGCCAGATCCAGGATCACTGCTACAAGACACTGTGTCAATCACTCATTTAATAACTGTGACAGGTTAGGCCCCATTACCTTGGAAATAAACTACATCATGTAGACAGTAACGAATGCTGTGAACCATGGGCTGCTGGTTCAGAGCCAGCCAGAACTGCTATTCACAGTTCTTATGGTTACCTCCATATGCTGCCAAATTTGAAAGAAGAAGGAATACAGAGATGTCCAGCCTCCTGCCACCTTTACTGCCCTTTCTTCTCTCACTGTTCCTTGTTCAAAACAAGGTTTGCACTCCCTCTCATTTCTGCTATTTGTAAGTGATATGAATCTGGTGGCCTCAATCATCAGACAGCACATGGCTCAGTTACAAGCAAATAAAGGCAATGTCCCAGATGTTCTAAGACTAAAATAAAAAAGCATTGACAGGCAGTATGATTTGGAGGCAAAGGATGAAAGTGGCAGAGAATATGGAACACACAAATCTCAGTTCAATTTCACTGCTCTATCCTATCTTAAAACCACTCTTACCAACACAATCTCTACATAAGGAAAATAGCTGCTTAAATTATTGAACTTCAGATTTATGCCCTGACTTACTTTCCTAGGCCTCTTGTCATGACAAGGCTCAGGATTTTCGGCCCCTTCTCTTTAAT
>NW_005059388.1:0-1582 GCF_000277835.1 Geospiza fortis
TGTAGTAAACAGTTACATTGCAGAAAATGGAGTCCTTAAAACCTGGATTTGCATGCTGGACATACTGCAAGATCTACCACTTAAATGGGGATATTCATGCCAGTTCTGTAAAGATTCCCAAAGCACAGCAGAGAAGCACTGGTAAGGAAAAGAATCACCAACTTCTCTCAACTTGGAAAAGTTTGCAACCCCCAAAGCAGAATTAAGGATTAACTTCTACAACAATTAAATAGGTAAGCACCACAAGATTCAACAAGAAGTGTTATTTCTGGGTTCTCTCAATAAGGTGGAAAACCACCAAAAGTTGTAAACTGAAAAGACAGCATGTTTCAGTACCTTACGCTTCTTTTCCAGAAAAGCACTTTTCTTCACCTGATGAAGAATCACTTGCACTGCTATGTAGTGACAGCTACATCCAACACAACCAAGCTGACTTGTGTTCTTACATGTGCTTTGAGGGGAGAGAGTAAAATAGGAAAAGCCTTTAAATAGCTTCCCATTTTTATTAACAATGCTTTTAATTGTTAGAATTAGGGTATTAAGAGCATTGTACTTCCTCAACAGAAATACGACAGTCAAGTTTCTCACCAAAGTGTTGAAGTTTGCCTACAAAAAATGTAAGACTGATCTTGGATTTGCCCTCATGCAGCTGTGTCAGGCTACAGTCATCCATCCACTCACACATCCAGGAACTGTATTTTCAAAGCAGTCTTCTCACGGCATTCACTCTACTGAGGTGTTTCTACTTGGCAGGCAAAAGAGAAGCCAGCACAGAATAGGTATGGAAGGACTACTAGTCAAGGAACTGCTGGTTTATACCAGCAGGTATCATTTGCATGCACATGTGAGATTTATAAAGATAAACCTTGCATTTAGATTCTAGCAGTTTTCACATTTGGGTTGGATCACTAAATGGGGATTGAGGTTTCACTCCAGAAGAGAATGAGCAGGCAAAGCAATTGAAGATACCTCTGACAGAAGGAACATCATCTAAATGTTATACTGTTAACTACAAACGTTTAGTAGAAATAAGAAGGTGCTGCTAAAGTGCATATAATTAAAATGTTTATTTAGACTATTTTTGAGTAATTAAGCTGCCTCCAAGTTTAGGGCATTTAAATCAAGATTTTAAAATTTGATTTACAGCATAAATTCTTCATTAGTTCATGGTTAAATCTGTAAATGCCCTTATAAACAGAAAGGCATACAGAAGTAACATACAACCACTAATGAAGTATTTTGGTATGAATGCACTGAAAAAATTAGGAACAATTAAAGGAGAACAGCCTTTAAAAGACCTAAAAGCTTTTGTACTCCTACATTTCCTACTTGAATCTTAAAGTGTACTTTGATCATTTGCTTAATCTGCATACAGAACAGTACTTAATATTCTCTAACCATCATCTCTTATCCTTCAGTTTATGTAAACATCAAGAAATATAAGAGATAAGCTTTTAAAGCACAATGCTCCCTGAAAGAACAATAGACATGACGAAGCATCCCCACTTACTTGCAATCACCTAGCAGTAACTAAACACCATTTCTTTCTTAGCACCAAATACACACACAGACCAAAAAAAAA
>NW_005059389.1:0-1582 GCF_000277835.1 Geospiza fortis
AGAATTCAAAGAAATGGCAGAATAATAGATTTGTATCAGTGTATACTATTAGGGAGCTATTAATCCTTTCAGATTTCAATTCTCTGTATAGCACTCTTGGGCAATAGGACTAGTCTTCATGGTGAGAAATCTGACTTTGTGGTTCCAAGAACATTTATGAGGAGATAATGCTGTATGAAATTTAGCATAGAAAGGATTCCACAGTCCTCCCCTGAATCATCTTTATGCATTTCATCAATAGTAGATGTGGAATTTTGAAGCCATTTGACCCTTGCTCTGCACAGGATAACAGAAATGTGTTCTTTCACCAAGGCGCCCTGATGGCTTCCCTGGCAGCTGGGAGAAGCCACTGATTTCTATCGAGTTCAGCCTCTGTCAAAATAGATAACTAACTTTTCTAACCATATATGTAGCTTTGATTTTGTTTTAGATAGAAGCAGCTATATAATGATATAAAATGAGCCAGATCATTTTTGAAGGATCAGTTTGCTTGCTGCACCAGCTTGCATCTGAGTGAGGAAGTCATGATAAGGATATGGTTAATGGAGGAGTGTGTGTAATCTTAACTAAGGCCTTCCACAAGCTTGAAGATCTGGTCTGCTTTCATAAGCAAAGTTTTACCTTCTATGTGAACTTGTTCCTATAGAAAAGTTTCGTATAATATTTTGGGTTTAGTTTTGTCGTAAAGAAAGATGATATATCCTGCTCTGATTGATATGTACTACTGATCATGAATTCATTGTGTAGCTCTTTAGGGCTGTCTGGCCAGTTTAGCAACAATAGCAACAGATTTAAGAAGGCATTAAAAGCTAATATTACATGCACTGACTCATCTGTTTTTCGCCATAATTCCATAAGTTCATATTGCAGTACTCTACAAAATAGCAGAGGTTAAATCCTACTGCTTCTGGTTTAATAGCTTGTGCAATAAGTTTCAAGTCCATGTCAGTTTTGCAGTTTGTTTGTTAACTAAACTTCATCATTCCCTTTCTTATTAGTGAGCATTGACCTTCCTTCAGATTTCAGGAATCCCCTAGGCCAGCATCAGCTATTTTGAGTGTGGAGTAAATTGGGAAAACAGATGTCAAAAAAGTTCCCAAAATATTGTGTTTTCCAAATCTGGAAGGAAGATTGTCATGTTGATATCAATAGTTCCTTTATTTGTCATGTGGAAACACTTGTGGATACTGGGGACATTTTCAAAATACTTAGGAAATTACTGCTAATGTGACTTTGGGGATAGGGCTTTAAGAGACTGAAAAGGAGATTAAATGGATTTTGATGAAGAAGTAGTCTTCTTCCCTTAAGAGTCAGAGGCAGACAAAAAAAGGCATAACTTTTTATGCATGAAGGAAATAATGGAGTTGCTTTTCATGAGTGATTGGATAGGTTAGGATGCTTGAGTGTGGAAAAAGGGGCATGTGATGGAACTGGCAAAATCAGGAATGGTGTGGTAATTGGTCAGTTTCTATACAAAAACTATGGGACATTGAATGAAACTGGTGGAAGCTAAACAAGAAAAAGGGAGACCTTGTTTACATACAAATTGGAAAATTCTTCTCAAGGTGTCACCATGATATTT
>NW_005059390.1:0-1581 GCF_000277835.1 Geospiza fortis
AGGGCTGAGATTCTCTGTGAAATGAGAACAATAGATCACAAAGTTGTGCCAAGAGGTGTCAGGGGTGCCAAAAGAAAATTCTGTACACTTATGACCTTGTAGAGAGAATGAGGGCACTCAGAACTAATCAGCTTTTAAAGTCATCTCTGATCTCCAAATTACTGCAGGCCCTGAAATAACCTTTAAAATGGTGTCTCTTGCACATGTCTTTTTGATGAGCACCAATGCAAAAAGAGAACCTCAAAGGAGCACTTGCCCTTCATGGTCAGAAATCCTTAGGGTAGTAAAAATACCCAGAAGACTTGTATGAATGAGGCCTTAGTGTGTGTAGTACCTTTAACTCTGAAAATATTACTTGCCTCCCAAGGGACAGGAAAGACTCATATTTTTTCAATACTAGTGATATGATTGCATGCTCAAGTTGGAACACGAGCAGACCATTCTCAAACCATGAGCCCACCAAAACAGGTCTCAATATCACCTCCAATCATAAAAGACAAGAAGTTATAGAAGGACAATTTGC
This sequence comes from Geospiza fortis, assembly GCF_000277835.1. Taxonomy (NCBI): domain Eukaryota; kingdom Metazoa; phylum Chordata; class Aves; order Passeriformes; family Thraupidae; genus Geospiza; species Geospiza fortis. Next base: position 524 of record NW_005059390.1, read on the forward strand.
TGTAGCCAACAGCTGCCTGAGCACAACATGGGACACAGGAATGAGTGTTTCTGATTCCATATGAATGAATCAATGACATCTGATTTTATGTAGGATTTAAGGCAGGCAGGCAGACCAGGCAATAAAGGAACTTGGAACTGACACAAAGTAAGTTAGTGTCTATGGCAGTCCTAGAAATGTGATTACAGCAATGTAACTCTTGAAGGAACTGAAAGACTGAATATGTCTTAGCTTCGTAAAGCTACCAAATAGTGATTTTTTAATGTTTTTAACAAAAAACTTCATATATAATATAGCTTAACAGAAGAAGAAGCAGTAGTAACACAGGTATCACACAGACTACACAAAGTGCTGCCATGTGATCAGGCATGACTTCCTGAACAAGGGCTGTGGCCTAACACCAATAGATAGATACTTCCTGGGGGAATAAAAGGTCAAAGTAAGGGCTAATGGGAGAAGGAGGGTAAAAAAGCATGCATGGACTCCTACGCCCATTTTACAAGCAGTAGAAAATATGATGTATGTTACTCATATTCCATGATTCCGGCAGTAGTAGGAATCACAAAAGCAGCCAAAGCATGGGTCACCAAGCATCCAGAGACATAAGGATGGGCATATTTTCAACTGTGTGCCTATTTTTACTTCATTCAACTCATTGGCTCTTTGTTCTAATCCTCTTTCTTTCACTCCCTCATTTTCTTTCCCTCTGCTTTGCTCCCCCCAAGCCACTATACCTAACAATGTTTGCTGCCATCCCACAGTTAACTGCACTGTCTCATGATTTCCTTTTTCTCCCTATCTCACCCATTTGCATTGAAAGGTCTCTGGGACAGGGGACACTCAAGCATTGTGTTTTCCCAATATCTCTAGGCCAACTCTGGTTCCTGTACTGATTTATAAGGTGCTAATCTACTCACTATAAGAAGACACAGAGTATCTTAACTGACAACACATTCAAAATAGATTATAGCCACTCACTGCTGAGTTTGAGACCAAAACAACAGAGTATACCTACTTCTCTCTGTTGATGATGTTGTTGTTGTTGTTGTTTTGGTTGG
>NW_005059391.1:0-1580 GCF_000277835.1 Geospiza fortis
ACTTTTTTGCATTGTAGTTTATTTCTGTTTCAGATTGCTCAAAGAAAATATTTATTTGAGTAAGCAATTAAGTGCACAGGGTAATAAATTATGTCAACCAGTACTGAAAATATTCCTGAGTTCCTGACCCAACTTGTGTTGATGTGGAAAGGATCTAGCAACATTACTAAGCTATAGCTTGGATACTGGAAAATGCAGCACTCGTTACTAGTAAGACTTATTTCACCTACTCTTGTGGTTAAACACCCTATCATCAGATAACTTGAATTTATTATGGCCTTTTGTTGGGATTCCTGTGTTAGGCTACAGTGAGATTAGAAGTGTTGAAGCAAACTAATTTTATCCCATGAAGTAGTCATCATCCCTGTTACTGAATTAACAGTTCTCACACACTGTGCTTGCAGTTATTCAAAGTGCAGGAGCAAAAAATAGTATGTCTGGGTATGAATGCGTCACACTGCAGCTTGGCTTGCTCTCTGATGCTCTGTTTACTAACACATGCACACACACTCACTAGCTAAAGGCTTTTTAAGTCTTCCGCTTCTCTTTCTTCTGTGACTTTTGGATCTCACAGTCATGCTTTTAACTCTGTACTGTTGACTCTCTCAGTATTCCCATGAGGCCTCTCTGTACTGTAATGGTTCCCTTTAAAACATTTTTTTGCTCCTCCAGGCCAAAGAGCTGAGCTCTTTTGGCCAATTACCTTTACAATGTGCATGCTTTTGCCTGCTCTTAGATATTTTTTGTCTGTTTCTAGGAGTGCTTATTATCAGCATGTTGCATGGTAAGGATCTCCTCAGAACTGTTAGTGTTGGCTTCATGGAAGGGTTTTATATAATTTTCAAAGTCTAAAGAACAATAAAACTACACACATATTTTTCAGTTTTATGATCACTAGGATTTTCTGCAGCAAGGACATAAATTTACTCTCCAGAACTGATTCTGTTGTGCATAGGACTGCTTTGTCTTACAAGTATTAGAAACATTTTTCTAATGTTTTCTCTTTCATCTAGTTCCTTTAAATCCAGACATCCTACTTCATCTTGCCGTATTCAACGTCTCACATGTGGATATTACTCAGTTCAGGAATTTTAAGGGGGCCTTGTGAGCCTTCTGCAGGTTATTTTCACCACATAATCTTCGATTGCTGTTGAACATTCCAAATGATTTGAAGCATATTATCAAGTTAATATATTATCAAGTTAACTAGAATGCCACCAAAAACAATAGCAGCAAGATCACTGTGCCAGAAACAGTTCTCCTAACTTACCCTCAAAAATGGAAAAGAAAAGCAATATTTTTCATGTAACCACATTTATATTAATACCATAAAATAACTTAAACTGTGATAAGGGTAAATTTAACCTTTTTGTCCATTTATTTTGCAAAAATAAGTACAAAAGTATGTTCAGAGGTACTTGTGCAGTGTGGACACAATTGTCCAATTGTGTGGAAAGACCTGTTCTTTCTGCGTCTTTGTCTTTGTGGTTCCTTTAATACTTGAGAATTTTGTCTTTTCAGGTAAAGCCCAGGGCACAGGCACATCTCTGTCAGTTGTGACACCTCAATGCAGGGGAGTA
>NW_005059392.1:0-1580 GCF_000277835.1 Geospiza fortis
AAATGTCTTTAATCAGTTTTGTGTCATGAACAGAATCTTTATATAAAGTACACAGTGCCATGGGGCCGAGGGGGCAGAGCTCGCTGGGCTGGGGCTGCACTCCAGTGCCACAGCAGTCTTGTTTGTCTGGAACACTCTATGAGACAAAGTGATACACCTACAATTGCTGATCATCAAAATGTCTGTGTTTGTCCTGATTTAGTCTTCTCTAGCTTTTTGCTCTTCATTCAGGATGCAAAGATAATGAGTCTTTGCCAAGAGGAACGGGAAGGATCATATCCACAGGAGATGGTTCTTCTAGCTCCGTTATCTTTTTATCTTCCAGCTCTTTATTGCTGCTGTTTCTCAGTCTACAATTTTAAGGCATTCAGGCATTCTACTCACTCATAACAGCTAGAATTTGTTCTGTGTTGTTTTTTTTTAATTGAATGAATGTTATGCCTAAACTAAGCTTCCTTTCTGAGAGGAAGAGGCATTCTCAGATAATTCTTTTTCAGTAGGTCCAAGATTACACTGATCTTTTCTTTGGTTGCCATTTTCCACAAGTATTGCCCAATTGTTGTTATGGTTTAGGTTGGAAAGGTCCTTAAAGCTCATCCTGCCTGGTGCGTTATGAGTCTTCTCCTCCTGAGGTGGGGCTCAGTAATTCAACATCAATTTACCTTACAAGTTCTGTCACTAAATAATTCTGCCCGTATTTGCCTCCGCATGCCAAGCAAAACATGTTAAGGCTGTTAGAGGGTGTACACAGTGTATATATTCTCTTTTATCTTCAATAAATACTGACATTTTGTGTACAGCTTCACCGGTTGCAGTGTGCTAAATACAGCAGTTGCCATTATTGTGTTCCTGCAGGCCAAAGTCACAGGCAGCACCTTGAATGGCAAGAAAGAGAAAATGCAGGCTGAAGAAGGGGATAAAGACAAATGGGATTTTTTGAGTTTTGCTGAAACCTGGACCCCAAATGACAGTCTAGAAGATCTCCAAAATGTACTTCTATTTACACATGTAAGACTTGAAACTTTGTTTTTTCTGTTTCCTTTCATTTTTAAAAAAATTGTAACAGCCATTTGCTTCAGCTTTCTTTGCACTTCAGACATTACTAATGGAGAAACATCAAAAAAGTAGGAAAAAGTAATGTAAATTCCATTTAAAAACTTAGGTGAAGTTGGAAAAGTGCTCTGTGGGGAATAAATGTTATCTACATCTTCTGATGGGTCCTTATGTTTAGGTGACTGAGCCACCCTCAGAGTCAGATCAGACCAAGTAATTTCTGTTCAAATCACATCTTTGCTAACTGTGCTGAATTAATTGGACTCATATTTAAAACAGTGTTCGAAAACCTTTCCTTGTAATGAACATCTTCAAAAAAAGCACACAGCTTATCAGTTCTGTGTATCTGTTTTCTGGTAGTGCCATTTCAGAATTTCCAGGAGAATATTGAAAATACTGTTCTGGAATCAGGAGAGAATGTTGAATTGCTTTTTCTGCTCACTGTTTGTTCTTGAAGTTATCTATTGTCAAAGATACCTTCTGTTTTACAGTTTCTGATGCAGTCACAAGTGGGGTTTAGAGGTCTT
>NW_005059393.1:0-1580 GCF_000277835.1 Geospiza fortis
AATTGTTAAAGTTGGAAAAGACCTTTAGGATCATAAAGTCTAACCATCAGCTCAGCACCACCACAATGTTCACCATGTCCTCCAGTTCCAGTGAGTGATTTGGAAAAAATGGACCTAATAGTTGAAATTTATTGAATTTCCAATGGAGTGAGTTAAACAGGTTTTGACATGAGTAGATGATATATTAAGCCAGTAAGACTCAAATATTTCTTCTCATCAACTAATTAAATGACATTTTATTAAACTCATTATGCTGTCCTTAGATAACAGAAAAAAAAGTTTCTTAGGAGTGTTCCACATGTCTCAATGAAATCCGTTGACATGTTTTAAATCTGGCTATGAGTGTTCACATACTACAACTCACTGCATAGTTCTATGTGTTCCATAAATAGAATGAATATTTTTAAATAGTACATGTGTGGATTTGGAAGAAAAACTGAGCTGTCACTAACAGAAAATTTATGCTGGCAACTGTGATAAAGCATCACATTTAAAAGGATTTGTGGGGAGGTTGTTTTGTTATTTTGACTTAGAGATTGTGTGACGATGAGAACCATTAAAGCATATTGCACTGATTAAATGTAGTATTTGTCTCAAATGTCACAAAACATATGGAATACCAGGAACATTCATCACTGTTTGAAGGGACCATCTAAAGCCTTGATAGCCTGGTCCAACAATAGTGCTAGTAAAATAGTGAATGTAAAGTTCTGGTAACATAAAAACAAGTGAAATAATGTTAGAAGCAAGAGAGTTAGACTGCTACAAAATTACAGCTCCTTCTTCCTCCTGCATATCCTCCTCCTCCTCTTCTGAAGGAAGAACTAAGACTGTGGTTAGGAAAAGCCATACCAGTGCTATTAGCCTTACCCTGGCAATAAACAAACATTGAATCTGCATATATATTTAGGATTTAAAAAAAAACCCCAAACTCTATATGCAAGAGGGGATGGACACAAAATTTATTTCACTTCAACATGTGGATTTTGCTAAATTAGATGTGTTTTTTTCCTCAGTAAATGATAACAGTGATCAGTCTAATTTTAGTGGAGAAGGGAAACACTGTTATGACAACTTGATTTTTAAAATATCTCTAAGATAGTGTTAAGGGAGAGGAGAAGGTAGCTTCCTGGAATCAGTCCACTAATCTAAATAGGTTGGTTGCTCACTTGCAAGGCCATATTTTAAATGCATTTTAGATGGAATGGAAATTGGGAATTGTCAAATGTTTGAAGTCCTTAAAAGAGTCAGTTTCTTTAAAGTGTCCTTATTCCTCTTCCTTTTAATATCCCACATTGAAGATTCATGTGATGTAAAGGCAAATCTAATTTACCATTCTGGCAGACAGACCTAGACTTACTGTTTAATGTAAAAAATAGCTTTTACCAAAAAGAGAAAAAAGTATGAGAAAATCTCACCATTACAAGACATTATATGAAGAATTTTAAAAATAATGTAACTAGCAAATTTCAATGCTTAATCACATCATATTTCTCAGAGTTATCTGACAAAGAAGCAGGGCTCTATCAGACATTAGGTGTTACTCTGGAGCGCCAAATGTCCTCCCCTTCCTCCTTCTT
>NW_005059394.1:0-1579 GCF_000277835.1 Geospiza fortis
AGATAAATATTGCCTATTTCAGCACAGTGTTCTGAACTATTTGAATGACAGGACCTATAGAAATCAAAGTTTGAAGACTACTATTCTGTCTCAGATAGATATTATTTCTTTTTCTCTAATATTCACCCTAGATAAATTGAGTGTATTTAGGAAGGCAGGATCTTGAGCCATAGGAATAGGTTTGTTCTATGTATGAAGAATAAGTAAAGGAAGCCTCAGTCACTGTAGGATAGTACCAGCCCAGGTGCAACTGGTGCAGGTGCAACTGAACAGAAGGTTCCTTCTGCATGGCTTGTGCGCCCCAGTTTGTAATGTGAAGGTAACTTGGTTTTGGCCTTATTTTTTTCTTGTTTTAACTTCCAGATTTCAATGTAAAGCTGTTACTTTTTATTTGACCACTTGAACATCATACCACTCTTTAAGCAAAACTGTCTTTAGAAAAATGTCTGCATTATTGGGAAAATTCTGCCAGCAGTCTCAAACTTGGGAGAACCATTTGGCTGAAGTATTTCCAACAGGAAAATCAGAAGTCTCATGTGATACTGTGGACAACACAATTTAGATTATGTTGAATCTGTGAATGGCAAGCGCAAGATTGGTAATTCTGTGGAATCCTTGAGCCAAAGAATCTGTCTACTTTGATTATTTTTTGTAACAATCAACCACCTCTTTTGACATTTGAGAACTGATCTGAGAATGCTCATGGGATCCTTTTGACATCTTTCCATGGCTGTGAAGTCTGACAGAGATTAGATTGAGGAGAGCAGATTGGAGCAGAAAAAGTGAAAGACAAAGACATGTAATGCAAGCAAATACTAGTTTACCAATGCCCCAAAAAATGTGAAAAGGCACAGTGCAACTTAATTTAATGAAATAAAAGTAATGAAGACTGAGCATAACATGTCTTGCAGCAGCTTTTGCTGTTGGAACAGCACAGTATGTGCTGCAGTTACTGACAGAGGAAGAATATGAAAAAGCCACTGGCTCCACCTAATTTTCATTCTGATGAATGCAGGCTGTGAACTTTATTGGGAAGCTCACAGTTTTGTCCTTATAGGCTTGATGGCTGTATTTTGTGTTGACAGCAGTAGTTTCTGTCCAGCCTTCAATATCTTCTATGTAAAAATCTCCTTGTCATTAGGAACTGTTTCTGTTGATAATGACACTTCATGGTACTGTGGTTAATCCTGATTGCACCATGCAGCTGGACCTATACACTTCTAATTCAAAAGTTGGACATTTTTGTGCATGGTTGACAAGTCTTCCATCAGAAGTCCAGGTGACAAAAATTTTCAGGTGAATTTTGCACCTTATTAGAGCAGATGAGATCAGTTTTAATTCTCCAGGGGTCACATCAACCTTCTGATTTAAAAATTTAACCACAATTTGAGCTTTTTTTATAATGAAAACATTGTTTTGTTAATGGATTATTATCCTTTTGTTCATAGAAGTTAGAAGTCTATTTCCCTTTAGTGTCAGTGTCTCAAAGAATCAGCTGTTGCACCATTAGTTTAAGACATAGTATTATGATTCTCTGAGAAAAAAATGCAGAATGGAAAAACTAAAACTGTTTTTTTTT
>NW_005059395.1:0-1579 GCF_000277835.1 Geospiza fortis
TGGAACTCTTGCACTATAATGACAACACTGTATTGCTGGCACAGCATCTGCCCATCAGGGAACTGCCAGCAGTACCAATGTGACCCTGGTCAGGCATGGAGCTGTGACCACACTGCTGACCTGTGAAACATCACAGGCCAGAGGGGAGCCCTGTGCTTTCATGGGGAGGGCTGACCCAGAGTAAGGAATGATGATCTTGTAAAGTGAGCTTACACCTGCTCAGCACCTTGTGTGGTGTCTGTAGAGTTTCACATTCGGTGCTCAGGAGCTGAGTGTACAGTTCTGACAGCCCACAGCCTGTGTGGAGAGGAGCCAGAGGGGACAGCAGACCAGTTGACTGCAGGACAAACTCATATGAAAAGTGCAAGAAATTAGCTGAGGCAGTCATTTGGGCAAAGAACTTACTGTGGTTGATGAAAGTGGAGGTCTTGTCCACTCCCCCTCTGCTCCTAGCTATTAGGCCCTGCCCTTGCCCTCTAGCCTGCTCTGGGATGTGTCAGAACCTTCCTTGCATGGCCTTTGCTTGCCAACAAAGCAGAAAACCATGTTTTCCCTTTTCTTGTGTTAGTTTTCTACCAGACTGATACATTGAAATGGCTCACAGAGATATCCAAGAAGCATCAGGTAGGAAAGGGAGGAAGGCAAGAGTAGTAATCCTCAGTGACAATGAGTTGTTAAATCTGCCCATCCCCTCTCATGAAACTGATACCTGAATGTTATGAATATTATCTCATGGATATGTATTTGTGTCTGAAGCTCATAACCAGGCTGCCTGCAAAGTACTGTAACCTGATATAAATCAAAAGAAAAAGGCTGCTGTCATGCTGTGCCTGGTTCTCCCTTGGGCCAGCATAGGCTTTAAACCCCATTACAGAACTGAGTTCTGATTTATCTTGATTTTCTGGTTTCTGCAGAACTGATTTGGCTGAAAACTAATCTGGCAAAAAAATTAATTTCCACAGCATCTCAGTGCATAGACCTACAACTGTGCATGCTGGCACATGAAAGTGAATGGATGGGAACAAACAGCTGGGGCCAGGAGGGAGCAGAAGTCCTCCTCTGGGGGGCAAAGCCAGTTTATGTTGCTTACAGCATTAGCTGGATGATGATCTGCTTCAAATGAAATATGGTTTAGATTTCTGTCACAGAATCAAGCAGGCAGGTCCTCTTAAATGCACAAAAGTATAGTCAAAACAAGACCTCATTAGTCAGTTTTAAAAGCTGCTGTTTTTTACTCTGCGTAAATTAATTGGACATAAGATGAGATACTGATGACTTGATTTTTAGGGGTTTTGTGTGCCCAACAAGAAGTGGGCTTGGAACTTTGGGATGTGGAAGCCTTCAGCTCACAGAAGTACATGAGGTATTTTTTTCCAGGAAAGTATTTTTTAGTCATGATTCCTAATAATCTCATTCAGGAGCAAATGGTGTAGGGGTCTGATAAGTAAAAATGGCTCTCTTCTTTCTTTCACCACATTGCAACTCATGCTGTAGTTTCTTAAGAAGTGTTTTCTTTGAATTCTAGTTCAATATTCCTGGTCCTCCCATATTTGGCTTCTTGGCTGTACAAATATGGCAG
>NW_005059396.1:0-1579 GCF_000277835.1 Geospiza fortis
AAAAAAAAAAAGTTTTCTTTCATTTGCTTTAAAACTACTATCTAATATTTTAAGCTGGACTTGATTTTTGCATTGTGAAAAAATGCTTCTTGACTAATCAGTTTCACACCATTTAGGATTTCCTTTTCCCTAATTTCAAATACCCTTCCAGTTGCCCCTTTATTCACTGGAGACTATCAAGTCTTTTCTCTTCACAGAACTTGTTCTGCACCCCCTGCTCACACTTGTCAGCCTTCTATGTTTTTATTACTTGGACCATATGATTTTTTCAGACAGCCTAGCCAGCAATGCATGCAGTAATTACAGTGTGGGCACACCAAAGATCCACAAGCAGTTTAATATGTCTCTGTTTATACCCAGACTCCTTTCCCAATAACTCCCAACAATCTGTTTGCCATCCTGACTGCTATGAGTAACAACTAAATCAAATCCAGCATTGTGCACATTTGTTTTGGTTTTTTTTTTCTATTAGCCTTCCTATTTATTGATAATGAACTGTAATTGCTATTTTAACTATCACTCCCTGAATGCATTTAGGGTCTTTCTGCACCCTTCAGGGTTTGTTTTTTATACAATTTTTGACCATGAGGAATAATTTTGTATCATCTGCATGCTTTGGCATCTTTCTGCTGGTTATTTTCTCAGTCAGATGAATGGAATGGAATAAAGCTTGTGGAATGAAGTGAATGGGACAGATAACCTCAACAAAGTGAAGGTGATGGCTATTAGACATGAACACTTTTTTCTGAAGCAGTCATCTTAAATCACCACTTGCAAAGCCCATTAGCACATGGCATTTCCCTGCCTGTGTTTGAGGAGTGTAGTTCTGAGGACTTATCATGGCAGTAGGGGCTTTACAGAATTACATTCTAAACTTTGTTTTCTTTCAGCTTGAAATGCGGCATAAAAGAAACTGTTACCTACAAAAAGAGAGAATCAAGCTTGTAATGGATGATCTTAAAATAGCAGTATAGCCTACAGATCACTCAGGACTGCTGTTTATGTTATGCTACTCCCAGGGATTACTTTGGTTTATGGTCATCCCTTGTTGTCCTATAAAGGTTTGTGATCATACCTAAATGTGGCCATACCTATGTGAAGCTATGCTAGATAACACATGGCAGTGTATGCTGAAGTACAGTGAAGTAATATTTAAACTTAATATTTCTGATGCAAGGTTAAAAATAACAACCCAATCGCTTGCTGATGTGTCTGTCCATCTTAGGCTTCACCCTGTTGCCTCTTTATGACTTTTATTTGCTTCTTTAAATAATTTTAAACCCATGAGAAGCAACAATCCCTGCTGCCTAAGACTGGCGTGCTTACGTAGCTTTCAGGAATATTTACATTGTTTAATTCTGAGGAAATTTCTGTGAAAAGTTTGAGATGGTATCTCTAGATATCGACAAACATAAATACCAATATTTCTGTGCTGTGCTAAGGTATAAGGAAAGAGGACCTGGAATGGATGAATTTTTGCTTTCAGGTGGGATAGCTCGTATTTCTACTACTTATCAATTCCCTTTAAAATAAATTTGCATTGCTTAATGAAGACCTTTCCTAACGTGACCCTTACAGA
>NW_005059397.1:0-1289 GCF_000277835.1 Geospiza fortis
ATTTGGGGAGGAAAAATGGGAATTGGGGGATGAAATGGGATGGGGTTAGGGGAAAGAGGTGGGAGGAACACAACAAACAGCGGGAATTGATCAAAACATAGATTGAGATTGCCTGAAAAACAGCTGGAAGTTCAGCCGAAAAATACGCAGAATTTGACCAAAAACCACCCAAAATTCGCCCAGAAATTGACCAAAATCCACTCAGAATACACCCAAAAACCAGCTGGAATTTCACCCAAAACCACCCAGAATTTGACCAAAAACCACCCAGAATTCACCCAGAATTTGACCCAAAAAACCCCTGGAATTTACCCCAAAAAAACCCACAATTTGGCCAAAAACCATCCAAAAACCACCCAGAATTTGGCCAAAAACCACCCAGAATTCACCCAGAATTTGAACAAAAACCACCCAGAATCCACCCAAAAAACATCAAGAATTCACCCAAAAACCACCTGGAATTTACCCAAAAAATAACCACAATTTGACCAAAAACCACCCAAAAAATCCACTCAGAATTCACCCAGAATTTGACCCAAAAACCACCCAGAATTCACCCAAAAAATACCTGGAATTTACCCAAAAAAATAACCAAAATTTGACCAAAAACCACCCAAAACCCATCCAGAATTTGACCAAAACCTATCCAGAATTCACCCAAAAAACACCTGCAATTTACCCAAAAAATAACCAAAATTTGACTAAAAACCACCCAAAAAAATCCACCCAGAATTTGACCAAAATCCACCCATAATTTGACCCAAAACCACCCAAAAATCACCCAAAAAACACCTGGAATTTACCCAAAAAAACCCTGGAATTTACCAAAAAATAAGTAAAATTTCATCCCAAAACAATCTGGAATTTCACCCAAAAACACCCAGAATTTGACCAAAACCCCCCCAGAATTCACCCAAAAAAGACCTGGAATTTATCGAAAAAATAACCACAATTTCACCCAAAAAGCATCTGGAATTCCACCCAGAACCCACCCAGAATTTGACCCAAACCCACCCAGAATTCACCCAGAATTTGACCAAAATCCACCCAGAATTCACCCAAAAAACACCTGGAATTTACCCAAAAAACACCTGGAATTTCACCCAAAAAAATAACCACAATTTGACCAAAAACCACCCAGAATTCAACCCAAAACCACCCAAAAATCACCCAAAAACCACCTGGAATTTACCCAAAAAATAACAGGAATTTCACCCCAAAACCCATCTGGAATTCCACCCAAAACCTCCCAGAATTCACCCAAAGAACACCTGGAATTTATCCAAAAA
>NW_005059397.1:1475-1578 GCF_000277835.1 Geospiza fortis
GAGGCTGTTGCAGGGCCTGGGAGTGCCTGGGGTAGGAGGAGGTTTGGGGTCAGTGGCAGTGACTGGGGCGGGTTTGGGGTCACCAGTTTGGGATTTAAACAAA
>NW_005059398.1:0-1578 GCF_000277835.1 Geospiza fortis
CCAACCTTAATTATTCTGTGATTCTATGGTACTTAGCCTGTTGTGTTTCTCATTTGTAGATGGTCTAAGCATTTATTCTACTTCTTATGTAGAAGTAGTGATGTGGAAAAAAGGATTTACTAACTGCATGGGTAAAGCTAAGTTTTTGGAGGTTAGCTCCCATATTCAGAGCTTCTAGGCTTTTCCTTCTTCTTACTGAGTTTGAGGTTGAGTCATGTTTGCTTCCAAGCTGTTTTTTACATTTACAGTAAGGGCTGATGATTCAGAACCTTATAGGTGTTCTGTCACACATTAAAATAAGAAATTAGAAAGGTTTATTTTTAAAAGAATATGCATTAAAAAAAAAGAAACATATTCTCCTTCACATGATCGGGTAACCAAGAAAAAAATTCATAACACTGTCTCTAATTATTCACAAAGTTTTGCCAAATTGGTAACCTTGTTGAGTGCATTCTAAGGCGCTGAAATATGTCAAAGTTATTTCACAGCCACATTGTTTACAGCTGATTATCATCTCATGCCAACTGCCTTGGAGAGTATTTGTAAGAAGAGTTACATGACTGTTAAGAGATGACCTGAATATCTGGTTTTGGCAGACTATATCAATCAAAACAATTATTTGCAAGTCATCAGTTTCTGGCAATATTCAAAACATGTCTTTCCATAGCAATTCAGCAAGATGTTTTACTCTCAGTATACCAAGCAAACTTGAAGGAAAACAGGTCTCAAGCATCTATTTTTAGCTCTAGGTAGAAACCTACTTTTTCAAAAGTGAGGTTCTTCCTGGAATACTGCCTATAGGGAAATGCCATCTGCAACACCAGGGGTAAAAATAAACTACACTCATCAAAAGGCAGTGCAGAAATGACATAGTTAAAAGAGAGTAAATTAATTTCATGCCTTCTTTATGAGCAGCAAAATTTGTCATACACTTCTCTAATGAATCAAGTTGCTCCTGGTACAATCCATGAGCAACAACTCAGAGGGGTACAGACACTATGGGGAGCTTCTGTGAAGGCAGTGGGATTCCAGAGTGCACAAGTCTGACACATGTGACAGAAAGTGAGAAAGAATTGAGCTTCAGTCCCACATACTGACTGGTTTTCTAGACATATCTAGTGATATATTCATGTATCCAGTGGATAATTTTAAATTTTCTTCTCCCACAAAATGAGTACTTTGAAACTAAATTATGAGCTGTAGTGAATTTAGTGCTTAATGAATATACTTTGCAAAACTGATTTCTGAGATGCTTTACATATTGAGTTTTGATTTGCTAGATTCCTGACCAAGGCTAAACCAACTGCTGCTATGATAAGACTTGTTGTTGATATTAATTAGCTGAAAGTAAATTCTCTTAATATTTGGGAGCATTAACAAAATAAGGGCATGAGCTTCCTCTAGTTTTCAATTGCGACCGAGTACCTAGCTTAAAAAAAATAGTAATTTTTGAGAGTTTCTACTATTTTTCTTCTGTGCAAAACAGGATGATTTTCAAAGATATAAAATGAATAGGGATTAGATGCCAAACTGCTGTATGAGCCAGGAAAATGCATCTCTACATTTTTAGAAATGAAC
>NW_005059399.1:0-1578 GCF_000277835.1 Geospiza fortis
TTTTTTTCAAGCATTTTTACACAGATTCAGTAACTGTTGTCCTACAGTTGTACTAGGAATCTGTTTTTTCAATCTCCTGTGAAATGCAGCTGGTGCCCCAGTGCTCAGTATGCTCTGAAGACGCCATACTCGTGATTGGCAATACTGGGTCCCTTGGGATAGGAACACAATGGTCCTGCAACTTTATCTATGACTATATCTATATGTCCATAAACAGAATGAGCAGAAATAACTCAAAGAAATGTCTTTCTGTTTGCAAAAATAAAAACATCTATCCCTTAGCTACCATCTTGCTATGTAGGATGAGAAGCCCCACTGAAGTAAATTAGGACACTTGTGTATTAACCTAAATGAAAATTTGATCAACTCCAAGAAGAAAACAAAGAGAAAATAAAACCAGATTCTCAAGTGACAAAGAAGTACAAAATGGGTATATTGCATCTGCAGTCTTAATTGGTGCTTCAAGTTTATTTTCATGTATAACCTTCTATTCTGTCACACAAATGACAGAACAGGGGTTTTATTCCAAAGATGTAGCTTGAAGGGTAGTGAGAATAGAAAGATTTTGCCCGCCTTTAGCAGGACCCCGCTTTTAGCCAAACCTACCATCTTATAAACCCACTCAGAGGCAATCCATCCTGGCCCAACAAAATGCCCTTTTTGTTGGCAAAGTGAAATAACAGGTCTGCTGGTACTGGCTGTAGTGTGCATCTGCAAAGCTCAGCAGCACCTTTTATATCTGGCTGTCTGTGGCTTCTGGTAAAAGTAGGGTGACAGTGTTCTTGGTGTTGTCAAACACTTCAGGTTCTTGTTTGGAAAGTAGAGCATGTCTTTGTGCAGGTCCCTTGTGTCTTTCTACTACTGTGCATCCCAACTAGCACAATAGTAGGTGGCAGAGTCTTGCAGTGTTACTTTGCTCACTGTCAGGGTGCAGACAGATTTGCTGGGATCCTTCTCAACAGTAAACTTCCCCTCATCAGACTGATTTTCAAGGAAAAACCTGGAGAACATGTAGGCAACACGCCTGGGAGCCGCATTGACAGTCTTTTGGTATCAGTGAATAAAAATGTTGCTGAAATCATGACTGGAGACATGGCAATTAATTAGCACTGTTTTGCCTTCTGGCTTGGTGATGGATATAGGGGTTTGCTGCAAGTCTTGTGCAGAGCCACCTGTGGCAATAAAAGAGAAAAAACAGAGAAGCTATGAGAACATCCCCTTTTCTACTGGTGACTATGCAGGCAGCAGGATGAGCAGGGCACATACAAGTACAAGAAAAAACAGTTGCCAGTAAGAAAGTGCTCAGCAACCACATCACCACTGTTCTTCTTAGGGCTTTCTTACAGGCACAGGGTCAGGGTCAGCCTCAAGAGGGGGTGAAGCAGATCTGAGTGGCTGAAAACTATCCAATGAGGCTGTGCCAGCTACAGGTCAAACAATGATGCATGAGCCATTTCCTTTTGGTTAACTGAAACAGAAGGGAAAAAAACAAAAAACAGGCAACCACTCCCCCTGCCCCAAGCCCAAAAACCACTCATCTCCAAAACGTACCTTTGTAAGAAGAGAGCTCACTACTGA
>NW_005059400.1:0-708 GCF_000277835.1 Geospiza fortis
CCCCCAAAAATCCCAGCCCAAAATCCCCTGGAATTCCCCAAATTTGGGAGTAACCCAAAATGGCCCAAATTCACCCCAAAATGCCCCAAAATGATCCCAAAATCAGCCCCAAATCCCAGAAAAAATCGCCCAAATCTGAGAAACCCCAAATCGCCCCAAATTGACCCAAATTGCCCCAAAATCACCAAAAATCCCAACCAAAATCCCCTGGAATCCCCCAAACAGGAGAAACCCCAAAATGGCCCAAATTCACACCAAAATCGCCCAAAATGATCCCAAAATCTCCCCAAAAATCACCCAAATCTGAGAAACCCCAAATTGCTCCAAATCGCCCCAAATCAGCCCCAAATTGCCCCAAATTGACCCAAAATCACCCAAAAAATCCCCCAAAGGAAAAAATGGGCAAAAATTGACCCCAAACCACCCCAAAAATGCTCAAAATCATCACAAAATCAGCCAAATGATCCCAAAATCCCCCCAAAAATCGCCCAAATCAGAGAAACCCCAAATCAGCCCAAATGAACCCAAAATCACCAAAAATCTGCCCCAAAATCGTCCCAAAAATCGCCCCAAAAATCCCAGCTGGAGAAACCCCAAAATGGCCCAAATTCACCCCAAAATCCCCAAAATGATCCCAAAATCAGCCCCAAATCCCAGAAAAAATCGCCCAAATCTGAGAAACCCCAAATCGCCCCAAATTGACCCAAA
>NW_005059400.1:847-1578 GCF_000277835.1 Geospiza fortis
CCCCCCAAATCCAGGCCCCGCCCCCTCAATGTCAACCCCAAATCCCAGAAAAAATCCCCCAAATCTGAGAAACCCCAAATCGCCCCAAATCAGCGCCAAATTGACCCCAAATCACCCCAAAATCTGCCCCAAAATCACCAAACATCTGCCTCAAAATCGGCCCCAAATCCCCCAAAAATCCCAGCCCAAAATCCCCTGGAATTCCCCAAATTTGGGAGTAACCCAAAATGGCCCAATTTCACCCCAAAATGCCCCAAAATGATCCCAAAATCAGCCCCAAATCCCAGAAAAAATCGCCCAAATCTGAGAAACCCCAAATCGCCCCAAATTGACCCAAATTGCCCCAAAATCACCAAAAATCGGCCCCAAAATGCCCCAAATGATCCCAAAATCAGCCCCAAATCCCAGAAAAAATCGCCCAAATCTGAGAAACCCCAAATCGCTCCAAATTGACCCAAATTGCCCCAAAATCACCAAAAATCGGCCCCAAAATGCCCCAAAATGATCCCAAAATCAGCCCCAAATCCCAGAAAAAATCGCCCAAATCTGAGAAACCCCAAATCGCCCCAAATTGACCCAAACTGCCCCAAAATCACCAAAAATCGGCCCCAAAATGCCCCAAAAATCCCGGGATCCCAAATCCCCCCCGGGACCCCAAAATCGCCCAAAATCCCCCCAAGGACCCCAAAAATCTTCTCCAAAATTCCCCAAATCCCCTCAGGGACCCCAAA
>NW_005059401.1:0-1578 GCF_000277835.1 Geospiza fortis
AAAAAAAAAAGAAAAAAAAAATCATCTTGGCATCAGTGTCAGTCTGGCTTCTTTGGAAAGTGTATTTATACAGAGTTTAATGTTAGTGACTGCATGACAGAACGGGGCACTGAACAAACAGGAAGCAAACATAACTTCCCTCCATCACTAGGACAAGTCAACTTTGTCAACTTTGCACAAAGGCAATTCTTTAAAATGTCAGTGCTAATGTCTCAAAACCTGTCAGGCATGCTAACATGTCTGCAAGAAACCCTATGAAGCACTGAGAAGTGATGCTACATAAAAACCTAGGTTACACACATTCCAAGGACTATGTAGGAGCAACTGAAGTCTCCCATGATTTCTGAAAAGTAATTGTAATTTTCTTATTACATGAATGTGACAATTTTTAAGGCATTTAGATGAGTATTTTATTTACAACCCATTTTCCCCATTTTAAATGGTGTTGACAACAATGAATCAGTAAGAAAATGTGAACTCATGACACCATCTATAGATTATCCACTACTAAACTGTGTATTAGAGGACCCTGACAGCAAACTGCCATCTTGGAGCCCTGTGAGCACATACTGTGCATGTAACACAATTCAACCAAAAAAGAAATAATTTTTTGTCTAATCTAACCACTTGCTAAAAATGACTGAAGGTCATCCACTTAGCAGAGGAAATTTTGGAAATGGTTAGCCAAAAATTGTGAATGATTATCAAAAGTGGCCTGAGAAAGGAATGTAAAAGTAAATGGCAGTAAAATATGAAGATGGCCTAATTGTGACTACTAAGGACAGCCAATTAGTTGTGACAGATTACTGCTTTTGCCAAGCAGTTTCATCCACATACAATTCAGTTCAAACTGTAACTACTGCACAGTATTTCAGTTCAATCCCATTCAGGGACAGGCAAAGAATACAAGTGAAGCAGGCAAGAGCTCCAACATACCACTGTCAGCATTCCCCCGACGCTGAGGAAACACCTCTGTGCCTGCTCTGTGCCATCCCACGTGGCACTGGCACACTCCAGCAGCACTGCCCAAGGTTTGCTGTGTCTGCTCCTCTCCAGGAACACTGCTCTCCTCAGATCCACCCAAACCCTTCAGCACAAACCCCCCGAGGCAATGCTTCCTTACCAGTATCATCATTAACACCCAGCTGCCCAAATTTGTTGCGTCCCCATCCAAAGATGGCTCCAGAAAGAGTCAGTACAAAACTGTGAGCTCCTCCTGCTGCAATCTGTGCAAAAGGGATTCCCAGCAGAGATTTAATCATTTGTGGTGAGGTCTGTTTGTTATACTCATAACCTAAGCCCAGCTGGCCATATTTGTTTTGTCCCCAGGAAAACACTTCACTTCCTGTTTGAAGGAAAAAATAAACAACCAAGAAATACAATTAATATAGTTTAATAATACAATGTCTATCCACTGTAAGAAAAGCTAAAAGTTAGACTGTCACTCTTCAAAAACTTTTGAGTTTGAAAATGCATACATATTACTGACTTCTGAAGCTGAGCATTCTTGAGTAATTTGCAGGCATTCAACTCAAGCACTTAATCAGACTGGAAGTATTCAAATCACATTCAAATCCA
>NW_005059402.1:0-1578 GCF_000277835.1 Geospiza fortis
AAAAAAATTCAGGTCCCCAGATCAGCAAAAAAAGAAAAAAAAGTTGTTGTACAGTTCTGTTGTCAACAGCCATGAATTCTGTACCTGGTGGTCCAAAACCCTCAGCAGCTCAACACCTGAGTTGATTTCAGGGTCTTGTCTGAGAAGCATGGAGCAGGAGTGAGAAGCTTTCCTGAAGGTTAAATGGGAAGCACTTGTTTCATGGAAGAAACTTGCTCCATGGGTTCAGTTGAGCAAGGGAAGGGGCCCAGGAGGAACTGTGCAGTTGTTGTCCTGGGATGTTCTCAGGATTCCACATGACAGAATCCCAAGTTTGGCTTGATTTCAGTGTTGACCCTGCTTGGAGCAGGAGATTGGACTGGAGTCCCTCTCGAGGGCACCTTCACTCCTTCTGGGAGTGGTGTTCTGGGATTAGATCCAAGTGGCTGGGTGGGCTACATGGAGTTTGTATGTGTGTACATAGTGCCAGGCTGGAATGGTTTATTCTCCAATGGGCCCAACACTGAAACTACTTTTCCTTTTCAGCAGGGTCTTGAGTTGTGTACTCCAAGTAGCAATTTTTGAAGCTTGGCTTTTATAAACTTCAGGGATCCCTATTTCACACCAGGAGTATGTGTGGTAAGCAGGAGGTTTCTAGTCAATATAGTTTTCACTTTGAGATAGTATAAATTGTGTGGCCAGGAGTTCCATGTTTTCTTTAGTACGGATGTTTTTGCACTGAAATTCACATAGTATACTTCAGTGTGCTTCAAATCCTAACATGTCAATCCATGCTATTAGCTTAGACTTCTTAACTTGGTAAGCCTTGCTAAGTCTACATTCCTTTGAATATTTAACCCTTGTAGTTGTTTTTCAGTATATTCATGTTATTGATTGAGTCATAATCAGACTTGTTTGCATGCTGATGTAAAGCAGTTAGTGCAGGAGAAGTGGAAATTACGCAGTAAAATATCAGGTAAATGTGATGGTGAAGTAGTTAATGTAATGGTTTTTCTTCTGAACTTTGTTATCAAAGCACAAATTCCAGTCTAATTGTGTTTCTCCCTGGTGAGGACATGGCTAAAGCAGACTAAAGTAGCTCAGAGTAACGGTGTGAGGTGTGGTGGTGCCAAAGTAGAAATGAAGGAGCAAACAAGCTAAAAGCTGTTTCCTAGGTGCCAGCGTTGCTTTAGAAAGGTAAGTGATGCTGTAAGTCCATAACTGTTATGTGATTTCAGTTTTCTAAAAACACACAAAAGTTTACAAAAAGCGTATATGAAAATGTAAATTAAAAAAAATGTACAGAAAAAAAATTTAAAACAAAAAAATGAGCAGAAAATACTGTATTTTTTTACATTGTATGTAACTTTTTGTAGGTCTGTGGCATGTAGATAGTAATTTATTGTGTACTCTGTATGATCCAAATACTGTACCTCTGAAGACTTCTTGCTGCAAGTCTCTGCTCACTTCAGGAGTGCTTGGGTAAGGAACCTACTGAGTCTTGTTTCAGTTGAGAACAAAAATAAACCAAGTGCTCTATTTGTTACCTGCTGTGAGTGGCAGTCGGTTCCTTGAAGCTTTTGGCTTCCTCTTTTTTTT
>NW_005059403.1:0-1578 GCF_000277835.1 Geospiza fortis
CCTGTCTCCAGAGCAGAGTGGCTCCTGCCCTCAGAACATCTCCATGGCTCCCTCTGGACTCACTCCAGCAGGTCTATGTCCTTCTGATTTCCAGGGCCTCAGAGCTGGAGAGGGTTCCTGTGTTATCTATAATTATTTATTGTGTGCCCACTGACAAGACAGGAAGAGGAATACAAATTAACAAAACCTTAAAATTGTGTCAACAATTAATCTGCAAATCATTTCTGCCTGGTGTGCTGCTATCTGACCTCTGATATCCTTCATCAAATTCCATTTCTGCTGGCCCTCTCTAGCCTTGAGTTAAAGGTTCATCTCCATCCTTCCTCCTTCCAAGCAAAATTTTCTGTCTGGACTCTTAAGACAGGAGATAACAGTATTATTTTCTACTTTATTTTTCAGAAGGCATTCCATTTCTGAAATACTTTCAATTAGTAGAACATGGCAAATGATGTCTAAGGCATCTCTCATTTCAGAGAAGAACACAAGCTTTCATGACTAACTTGTCAATGCTGTACTCTTGATCTGATGCACTTCTCCAGGGCATCACCTTTCTATTTGTTGTCAGGGACCACAAATCTGTGACAAACACTTCAAAATGAGTGATAAGGTTAAAAACATCTTCTCTGAGTTTGTGTACAAACATTCTGCACATTCTAAAGCCTTCCCCTGCCCAGCTGGCTCTCTCTAGTCATGTTCTCCATTCTTACACTGCTGCTGTGGTTGCTGTAAATGTTGCAGCACCATGAGAAAACCCTAAATCACAGTGCACTGTGAGTGCTGACTTAGTAACCAACAAAACGAGAGCTTTACTGCACCACACAAAAGATCCATGTCTCCACACATTTAACAAACTGCTGAAAGACCTGCAATTTAGATAGCAGGAGCTAAGTTCTGTGCTCTAAGTCGGCAGGAGATAAAGGGCTATGAGGCAAAGGAAGGGAAAAGATAGAGAGCATCACTGTAAGACCAGGTTTTGATACCATCAATCCCATTTAACCATCTTCTTTTAGCTAAAATGTTTGTTTATACTGTCCTGGGGTTTTATTCCAAATGTCAAAGTGACAGGAATGATATGAAAAACATAGATTAGAAAGCAATTGCTCAAGTGTAGCGTCCTCTGAGGCAGAGAGGAGAGTTTCTTTATGAAGCCTTGGACAGAAGGAACACGATAGTGCTTTCATTCTCCACATTCCAAGCCAGCTGACTACAACAGCACTGTGAAAACCCAGGATGTCTCTACCCTACCTGTTCTAAGCAGCAATTGCTGTCTACACCATGCCAACTGTGCCTGTTCCTGGAGTTCCCCTCAATGGAGGAAAGGGAAAATTCCTTCTCTCTGTCTTGAGAGACCATGCCAAGGAGAGAGCCTTGACCTTCAGGCTCATGGAGGTGGGTGACCTCACTCCCAGAGTGTCCAGAGCTGCTGCTCCTTGGAGCAGACTGGTCTAAATGGTAGAATGCTTGGTTTGCAATCCCATGGACTGCATATGACTCCCGTGGCCAAGGAGGGATCATGGGAAGAAACCAGGATGCAGACAATACAGCCCCTGTTTGGAGCAGAGCAAATAAGCATTTCCA
>NW_005059404.1:0-1577 GCF_000277835.1 Geospiza fortis
TACTTACTTTGAAATCATTCACAGCAACAGATCCCATACTACCTCACAAACAAAAACCCTTTCACTTTTACTTGTTTCTCATGGTCAACTTGACTTCCAAAGCTAAACAGAAATTATTTTATTCCAAAATACATTTTTATGATGAACCCTATGAAAGGCTTGCAAAAACACAAGCTGAACCTATCGCAGAGAACAGTTCTTGTTAATGAAAAGTAACAAAAGAAAATAAGTGTCAAAGTTATGGTAAGCTTTTCTGATAGTGTATGTAGTCAAGGCTAAAAGCAAATTGATAAAGCTACATTCAGATTACATCGTTTTGTGGCTCCTTTCTGGCTTCAAATTGTGAATTGACCATTTTGTAGCTGAATGACCAACACCTGGGGCAGGAATTTAACAGTCAGTACTTGGCGCAAGTAAAGATACTGCTCCAGGCAGCTTCCAGCAAACCATTCCTGTTGAGGATGTCCAGGAAGTAAGGGTTAAGTAGACTGGAAACATTACTAGGCAAGTCCAACTCAACTGACTGGAGAAACAGTAAACAGCAAGGCTCTCAGGCCCTCACAATTAACACTGTTTTCTGAACTCTCACAGACTCATCAACTGGACAAAAGTCCTTTTGGATACACAGTGTAAGTTCTTCCCCAGTTTAGAGAACTGGTTACGAGACACAGAATCACTATGCAGAGGAGATGTCTGGATTATGATGACCAAAGAAGGAGTATGACACAAGCTGTGTGTCATACTATGGACTACAGATCTTATGTTCTGTGAAGACCCATGTTTTAGTTTCCTCCTTCTGATACCTCTGAAGGTAAACATGCAAGATTTAAGTTCACTTTTAACACAGGCTTTAATTAGTACAGATATTTTAAAGAAAATGAGACTGAAACTCACTAATCTGGACTAAGAAGGACAAATAATCATCTTGGGTAAACTAGTGTATGAAGAACCCGCTTTTAGGATTCATAAAAGAAGCTGGCTGCTCTGTAAAACAAAGCATAAAAAGACTGGCTAAAATGAAATTTTAAGCCTTATTTGTAGACCTTGGTGCATCCCAGACCTGTTTACGAGAAAATATATTAACACCTTTACAAGTGACTGTCTATTCTAGGATTTTGAGTAAAGTCATGACGGTTTCAATCCAGAGAACCTGGAAGTTATGTTTGTCTTTTTAAATATTTTGTTTCCTCTTGGCAGTATCAATCCAGCTTTAAAGAGTCACATGGTGGATAACAGAATGGTACAAGCTGAAAAACTGTTTTCACTAACTATATTTGGGTTGGCTCCTAGTTCAGTGTCAGAATAAAGATTCAAGGACTGTGAGAATGCTTAGTGGAACTAAATTGTTTTGGTCCTGCTTCGCTAGTATTGTGAAAGGCTGTACCAAGGAGTCCTGAATTATCAAGTTTATATATGTGTCCAGCTATATGAAAACTGACTGAAACCATTTGGTTTGAATTTTCCATCTGAGAAGCCTTTCTTTGTGCAATAAACATCAATAACACTCAACCACAAACTGAGTCTCAATCTTTCACCACCTGATCTGTGTAACTATGGAAGCTTCTCTCAATCACACA
>NW_005059405.1:0-1577 GCF_000277835.1 Geospiza fortis
AGCATCCATGAGCCATTTATCTGCCTTCTGTTTTAGTATACCCCACACATTATGCAGCGCGAATACTACCAATGGTGGTCCAAAAGTTACTTTCTTGGCTTCTTCCACCAACAGTGCTACAGCTACGATCGCTTGCAAGCATGTGGGCCAGCCCCTGCTTACAGGGTCCAAAAGCCTAGACAAGTAGCTAACCAGTTTTCTGACCCCAGCCCAGTCCTGTGTCAGCACACCATGGGCTGTGTGACTGCTCACATCCACAAACAGCTGGAATGGCCATCTCACATCAGGGAGGCTCAGCACTGGTGCTGCCGTGAGTGCGTCCTTGACTCCCCTAAATTCATCCTCATCCTTTTCTGTCCATTTGATTCTGTCCGTGGTGAGTTTTTTGCACAAAAACTTCACCTTCTCACTGTATCCTTCGATCCATTGCCGGCAATATCCCAACAACCCCAACAACTGCCTTACATCTCTTTTTGTCCGTGGGGGTGGTAGGGCAATAATCCCCGCCACCCTTTCAGGATCTAACTTCTTTTTCCCTTTGGTTAACCAATGTCCCAAATATCTGACCTCGGGCTCTGTGAACTGCAACTTTGACTTAGACACCTTTAGTCCTTTTTCCCCTAAAAAGTTTAAAAGTTCAACGGTACTCGTCCTCACAACCTCCTCCCTTGGACCTGCAATCAACAAATCATCCTCATATTGTAGCAATTTCGTTCCCTCTGTTGGTGCAAAGTGACTCAGCACTTGTTTGAATGCTTGCCCACAAAGGTTTGGAGAACCAACGAAGCCCTGAGGCAACGATGTCCATCTAAGTTGTTGCTTTCTGTTCGTTTCTGGGTCTTCCCATTGAAACACAAAGTAATCTCTGCTGTCCTTTGCTAAAGGACAGGTCCAGAAAGCATCTTTCAAATCAATCACACTGTACCACGTGTCCTCGGGAGAGATGTTATTCAGCAGGGTGTAAGGATTCGAGACCGTGGGGAACAGTGTCTTAGTCCTTTGATTCACAGCCCTTAATCCTGCACTAGCCTGTAGCTACCATCCGTCTTTCGCACTGCCAAAATCGGGGTGTTGTACCAGGACATGCACGGCTCCAACGTTCCTTTTTTCATTAATTCGTCAATCACCGATTTCAGCCCCCTCCTCCTTTCCATGGGGATGGCGTATTGTTTGACCCAAATGGGGTCCTCTGTCCTTTCAATTTCAATGTGAATTGGCTCTATGTCCAGTCTCCCGACCTCCCCTTGGACATACCAAACCTTTGGATTAATTTTCTCCTCATCCTGAGTGGTGAGTTGATACAATCTCACCTTGAGCTGGGAATCTTGCACTGCTAAACCGATTTCCAATGCCACCATGAAATCCCTTCCCAGCAAATTGAAGTCTGCATCTTTTATCAATAACATATTTCCTATACACTTTTTAGTTTCTTTCTCTATTTTGACATTCTTTATGATTGGAGCCTTAAAAGGTTCCCCCTTTGCTCCAATTACCATCATTGCATCATCGCTCAGAGAGCACCCTCGTGGTAACTGCTTCACGGTGGTCCATTCAGCCCCAGAATCTACTAAAAACCA
>NW_005059406.1:0-1577 GCF_000277835.1 Geospiza fortis
TTTCCATCTTAATTTTCCTTCTCAGTCGTGTGCTGGATTGTACATAACTAATATGGAAGGAGGGACTACAAACTCATTCTTCTTCTTTTGTACTAATTATTTATTTCCCCTTGTACTAATTATTTACTTCCCCTTGTATTAATTATCTTTACGGTTATAGGATTTCCTCAGCTGGAAAATAAAATAAGTTTCCTTCCCTTCCAAAAGATCATTGACCAAAACATAAATATGTATTTTAATGTGCCGAGACCAAACAAATTGTTTGTACTAGTCAATACCACTTTAGCTGGAGTATTGTTTGCTGTGATGAAAATCAGATTGAATTTACTGTTTCGTCAGTGTGTTCAACAAAACCAAGATGATGATAAAGGAAGAAAAGTGTTCTTGTTTAAATTATGTGTGTGTCTATAAGGTATTCAATTATTCAATCAGCATTTTTTGTTAATGCAGTATCATCTGGTTTGCTGGGATTTCTGTTTTGAATATTCCACCTGTGGTTGCAAGTGATCATGGGTTTACTTGCATTGGGTGATGATCAGTAAATTAAAGTATTCAGGAGTCTGAGTAGCAAGCTTACCCAGCAGATCACTGTAGCTTCCTGTGGTATATTAGAAAATGTCATGTGTAATTTACAAAATACACAAGAGTTGCTTTCCTAATCTCATTCTGGTTTGTAGATTGAATATGGTACAGAGCCACAAGTTGTTCTGAACACAAGAAGTGCACATGTGCATCTGAGGGCAGAAGCTGTCCCAGTGCATTTGGACACTTGGCAAACTATCACTGAGTGTGCCAGCTTGGGTTTCTGTGCAGAAACAGGAAAAACCCATGCTCCTATCTCCAGGAAATTATTCTGCTAATTAAGGTTACCCCCTGGACAGTTTGGATCTGTTCCCTGTGAAAGGAAGGGAGTCAAGATACAGGATTCCACGTGTGCTGCAGGCAAAAGTGCAGGATAAGCCCGAGGTGGAAGATGGGGCCATGCTCGTGTGACTTCTGTAAGCTCCACCTGGAATTATTGTTGTCTCTGCATGATGGGCTCCGAGATGGAATAGCAGAGCAGGCTTCTTTCCTTTTCAGTTTGGTACCCACCAAACCAAATTAATTCCATTATCTTTCATGGAAAGTTTGTGCAGCAACACTTGGGATTGATGGATTACATCTGTGGCTGCAGACTGATTAGCAGCATGATGGATGCAGCTTCATTTACAGGGATTTACTTTCATTCATGAGGAAAAATTGAAGGTTTCTTTCCAGCACTTTTTTTTGCATTAAAACTTTTCAAAGTACTCAACAAATTGTAGGCTTTGATTTCCATTTGTTTAATGCCTGTGTTAACCAACATTTCAATGAAAACATTTTAACCAAGTTTTGTTTTTGCTGAAGAATTTAATTGCTATATATAATAACCTTGATATGGACTTTGTTTTGTCACCATGTGAGAGGAAACTGTTCCCAGGGAATGATCACTGTTGCTTTTTCTGGATTTTATTCATTTATAATTGGCAATATGCCTCATGGTATGTCCAGTCCATACTCCAGATATGTTCTTGTCTGCAGTCCATGGAGGTTGAGAA
>NW_005059407.1:0-1577 GCF_000277835.1 Geospiza fortis
AAAAAAAAACCAAAAAAGAAAGTCAAACAACTGCTTGGATAAAAAGCTGGTGAGTGCAAGGAATTTGTGTGCCTGGTCCTTAGTGCTATCTTGCAAAGGCAGAAAAATAACAAAGAAGGGGTTTTAGTAAACAAGCAAGGAATTATTTACCCTCAAAAGAATTAAATTCTAGTTTCAGTTAAATCATTGTTATGAGGGCAGGTGATGAAAAGCCCAGCCCAAGGCTGAGCCCCCAGTGCTGGGGGCTTTATAGCATAGAGATATACATTTATATAGCCATGAAAATCTTATAGCCTAAGTATATAAGAGAGATATTAGCAGGTCCATTTTACCTCTGGGAGCTGGGACACACAGAGCTTAACTAACACTTCCAAACTAACACAGCCTGGGAAAAGCATGAAATTATAACCTCATTTCTCAAGGACAATGCCAGGCTGCCACTGCCCAGGTACCTTTCCTGTGTACAGGCAACTTCCTCCTTATTTCAGTTCCACTGAGTGCAGAACTAGACAAAGCCTAAAATTTGAGTGGGTGGGTCAGGAAAGACCTGCAGGAGTACATAAGGACTGCCACTGATTTAAGATGAGGAAATGGTAGAGGAAAGCATCACTAAGTAATGTGTGAGGGAAAGGATGATCCTGCTTTTTCCTGCTTCCTGCAACATCAATGTTGCACATCCTACCTGTGTAACTGGGTGTGAGAAATCACCAGTCAGGACTGAAATTCTGGGGTATAATAGATGAAGAAACAGCACAACCTCCACCTCCCCTGAAGAGGAGGGAGCCTGAAGTCAATGGCTCAAGGCCTTAGCAGGGAATCCACTCCAAACACTTTCCACATGTCCCAAAACATGGATACAAGACAAATTTACATGCAGAAGAGCCCTTCCAGTGCATTGCTTTGTTAGCAACTGCCATCAGTGTGCCAAACCACAGAATTTCTTTGCTGACAGATGTTCTGGACTCAAAGCTGCAAAGCCAGTCAGCTCAATTAATGGAGGAAGGAACCATCAAGGAAAAGCCATAGCTGCTGGCACCAGTCCCTGAACTGCAGATCACTGGCAGTGTTACTGCACCTCACTGTCACAGGCTCTGGCTAGACAGCTGTGCTGCTGGTGCAGTAATTTCATATCATGTTTTAGGGGTTAGGGCAATTCAAATAATTAGGCCAAGGAACATGGCAGCAGCAGTAAGTAAACCTCTTTGTGAGAGATCATTCATTTGAATTGGATGTTTAAATCCCCCATAAAGCACCTGGAAGATTTAACAACTCATGTCCAAATGAACAAGATGTAATGAGCTTGTACACACGCTAGATATGAAAAGTGGATTGTTTTTAGCAAAACGGTGCAGAATAACCTCTTATTGAAAGGAGTGATGGTGAATTTTAATCAGGGGAAAATGAAGATGCAAGAATAAATCTGCACAGGCTTAGAGGAGGACTGGATGACTTGCTCACCCATCAGCAATGGATGCAGGAGTGTGTTACATCCTAATCTGCTGTTTTCTGTTATCTTTACTGCTTGCATCATCCCAGAGATCCTGCCTTTTTAAGGGGAAAAAAAAAACCCAAAAAAC
>NW_005059408.1:0-1577 GCF_000277835.1 Geospiza fortis
CTTGCTGAGAACAAATGCAAAAAACATATACGCAAGAATTAACTGAAATTAGATTTTGTACTTATACCAGCAGCTGCAGAAGAACCTTGTCTGAGCTCTAGCAATCCAGCCAAGGAACTGAAATTACACAGATGACTGTGAGTAATCAAAATTAAAACATTTAGTGCAAACAGTTAGCCAGTAATAAATGAAATTCAGCAGCCTTTTAAGAGCAAAATAATGATTCACTCAAATAAATTAACTGGAAATCAGAAAGGTAAACTGTTAAGTATTGAACTTTTATTCTGCTCTTTGAAACATTAACATTCCTTTGCTCTGGTGGGAAACTGCATAGTAATGAATTGACAAAAGCTGAATTCACTGACAAAGTCAAAATTAGCATGCAGAGGTTCTGAGTTCTAATCTCATCATCAATACCTTAATGTACTATATGATATCAAGCACATTGCTTTAAATGAAGACTACATGATTTTGGACTTTTTTTCTTCACTCTTTATGCATTCTCATGAAACCCTATGTAGCGCAGGGTCTTCTTTGATCATAGAAAATTAGTCTGTTTTCCTGATTTGGCAAACCCATCACTTTCTCTTTTTTTGGAGAATTGAATTAGGGAGACCAGTTTTTCATAATTTTTATGTGAAAGCCAAAATTTTTAATCACTTGATAAAATAAAATCTATTCTGAGCTGCATGTAAAGCACACATGTAAGGATTTCTTTGCTTACATCATGATTCAGTGCAGCTTGCTTTTTCTTTGCATCATAAACACCCAGAACTTACAGGAGGTTGCTGGTCAGAAAACTATGCAAATACCCATTTGAGTTTTATCATGCAAAATTTCTTGGTTTGCACACGAGAGAAAAATATGCAGTGCCTTCTCAAAGGCACAAAAATACAAATGATTGCCTATATATTTACCATTTTGGTTCAGAGCAGCAATGCAGTTTTGCAACAAATCCCAGCCCCTGACTGTTCCCATTTACTGCACACTGGCTCAGCTCCCAGAGCAGTTTTGGTGCACAGGAGCACTGAATTCCCTTTGCAGGGAACTAACCCAGAAGCTCTGCTCAGTGCACATGAAGTGCACTCCAGTGAGGATGTTAAGAATCCAAACCAAGCAGTGGGCTTTTGGGCAGCCTGCATGGTGAGAAGGGCCAGTCCAAGGGATCAAGTTAAAGGTAGCCTGAAGTTCAAATCCTTGTAATGTTTATAACAAACATATTGATTCTCAGCACTAACCACTTCAATATGGTGATCTGTTTCTGTTATGATGAGTTAATCATTAATGTAATCAGAGCCATCCATGAGACAAACATAAAAGGGAAAAAATTTCAAAATGTATTGGATAGGTTTTTGCCCAGTATTTTGAGAGATATCTCTATGTGTTTATTTATCATGCTCTAGTCTTGCTATTATCTCCTCCTACGACATAAAAAATACAGCTAAGATTTTAGAGATGAAGCAAGATACCTGTACTTTAAATTAACTTAGATGAAAAAAAATCTGAAATGGTAAATTTGAAAATATGGTACCAATTTTGATCTACTATACATGAACTGAACAAATGAAATAAAAAAA
>NW_005059409.1:0-1576 GCF_000277835.1 Geospiza fortis
TTCTCTGCCTGAATTTCCTGGTGTGCCAGCGTTGCTGAATGGCTGTGCTGTGTTATTCCACTGCAGTTTTCCTTTCCTGGGTACTTCATGGACCGTGATCTGTTGGTTTCTGATGCAGAAAATCTGCGCAAGGGTTCTGAGTGGGCTGCACAGTGATTCTCTATGCATTGGTGTTCATTTTAACTGTTCCTGCAGGAAGGTCTCATCAAGTTGTTTCAGACCTCTTACTCCTAATGCAGAACTTACTCAAGCCCAAATGATAAAAGCTGTGTTTCCTTAGACGTTGTGAATTGTGATTCTGCAGGGGAGCGTGAGAGTGAGGGAACTTTTTTGTGGGAATTGCTCAGAGTCTTGGAAACAATATTTTAGTTTGTAGTGTGGAATATGTAATACATAAATATATTTTATTTGCTCCATGTTTAATTCTAAAATCTTACACTGTGATAATTATTAATAGTATGCTTTACTTTCCTTACCAGGTGATATATTTGGATGACTCTGTGTCATCTTTCATACAGATTCGAGGATCTGTTCCATTATTTTGGGAACAGCCAGGACTGCAGGTAAGCAGGAGATAGGTTGAATGATACAGATAATTCTTATTCATGTCCTTTTAGACATCATCTGCTTGCCTTTGTGCTTTGCTTCACAGCTACCTGTGAGGATGAGGTGATCCTTTGGAGCAGGTTGGTGCTATTGTGTCTCACCAAGCCTGCTTCTCTCAAGTCCAAAAGTTGCTTTTGTCCATTCTTTTTTCCATGTCTCTTCTTTGAAGCTCTTTTTCCTCTTTTAAATGTGTTATCCAAGGGCATCCAAAGAGGCTGTTTTCTTCTGAATTGTTCTTGAGGAGAAGTCTTCTCAAGAAGTCAATAAGGATCAAGAGTTTCTGTCATAGAATTTCATCCCAATTTTCTTGAAAGAGGGACTGATTCAGCTCCTACTGCTGTGACACATTTTTCACAGGAAAGGTTAAAAAATGTTTGTCCCTTCAGGGACTCTGGGTTCTGTAGACATAGCAGCGTTTTACTGCCAACAAGACAATTTCATGTACTCTTGGTGTTGTAGGTGGGATCCCATCGTGTCAGGATGTCAAGGGGCTTTGAGGCGAATGCACCAGCTTTTGACAGGTAAAAAACATCTCAAGTTTTTGCACTAAAGACCTCTGGTAAGTTCTGCTGGATCACAGAGATGGGATACGTTATTCCAAATGGGAGGCTTTGTCTGCACAAATGTGGAATTCAGCAAACCTGGGAACTCCCTGGGGATTGCTTATGCTTTCAATGCTTTGTTGGAAAGTGTGAGTAAAATTTATGTTTGATACTTTGCAACTTCTCAGCGTTGCAGGTGTTGCTGTTAATTTTTTGTGTGTCAGAAAATGACTGTGGAATTCTTCTTCTATTAACAGGCATTTCCAAACTCTTAAAAATTTATATGGCAAGCAAATTATTGTAAATTTACTTGGGGCAAAAGAAGGGGAGCACATGCTCAGCAAAGCCTTCCAGGTGAGTATGACAGTTCTTTCCCTGTGCATATCCTTGGACTTTGCTTGTTTGCAATGAAGCTCTTACCTAGCCCC
>NW_005059410.1:0-1576 GCF_000277835.1 Geospiza fortis
TTTTTTTTGTTGCTTCCATTACAGTTTTTACTGTATGAGATACTGACTGTCTTCTTGAAATTGGTGTATTCAACAAAAACTTTGTGCAGGGATACGAAAACTTCACAAGAAGTCGGAAGACATGTGAACATGGAAACCAAATATTTGTAGTAACTCTTTCTGGGACACACTAATAAGATGTCTATGGAGTCTAAAACAGAACTAAGAATGAAATAACTTGAATAACTTGATCCTTTTGATCATCAGGCTGTAAGACCAGTCCTCTAGTGTGGTTCAGCTGCAGTTGAAAAGCTGTGCAGCAGCAGGGATGACACAGCAGGGAAAGGAGCCAACACTCAGTACTTCATCAGCTGTCTGTCCAAAACACTATTTTTCTCTCTGCCTCTGTGGGATGCACCCCTGAGAAAGGCCCTGGTGAATGGATCTGTGCATGTGGTTCATGTTGTGAACTTATGCCTAAGTAGTTAAAGACAAACAAATCTTCAACTTTCCTTTGAAACAGAATTTCAGTTTTACGTGTCATCTGCACTGCTTGCTTTGCTTGACTGTGAAAAAGATCTTACAGCTTCCTCTCCTAGAACAGATGTCAAGAGAAGATGTCTTGGTCAAAGCTAAAGACACGCAGCTGCTTTTCCACTGAGGCTGAAACGAAAGGGTGGATGCTGCTCCTTGATAACAGGAATCTGAGCTTCAGGCCTTTTCAAATGCATGTAAATGTCTCAGCTTTCTGTGTTCAGCTTTCTGAACAATGATCTAAACAGAGAAATAAGGAAAAACATGATTAAGTAGCAGAAGAAATGAGCATGCTATAACTTATGATTTCCTTTGAAATTATGCGGTACATTTGCCAGCTATGTCAATACAGATTCAGTTCATATTGTTAATTTCTTAATCCTGCGTCAAGCAGACATGCCAAAACCATCACAAATTTAACATTTGTAGCAGAAATCTGTGATCTTACAGCTATGCAGAAGGCAAAATTTTCAATACAAGGAGGAAGTAAGTGTGAATCTTTAAAAAAATCCATAGAAATTTGGCAAATATATGACAATATCTTTTGCTTATTATCAGACACTAACAATGTGTCTTTACCCACTTTCCCATAAATCCTTCATCTGTATTACTTTTATCTATTATTGACCTGAGTACATTTTTTGTTTTGACAATTTCTGAACGCTGAGTTGGAGATCTTCTTTACCACAATGTCCTTTGTCTATGTAGCTTGTGGTTGCCTGTCACAGCTGGGAACTCAGTTCAGCCTGGGAGGAGCCTTCAAGTCCATATAAATTGGGCTGCCACTGGGCTCCACTGACCACTGGTGATGGAAAACCAGGAAGACTTTTTGTAGTATAAAGTATAAATTAGCCATTCATGATGAAAATACACAGTCATCTGCACATCAGGGCACAATTTGGGTCTGACTATGATTAGGCAATCACAAGGAAATATGTTGTATCATTTTCATGTGGCCTTTTCACATTTAAGTGAGGGGTAAAATTCAAATTCAGTGTAGAATA
This sequence comes from Geospiza fortis, assembly GCF_000277835.1. Classification (NCBI taxonomy): domain Eukaryota; kingdom Metazoa; phylum Chordata; class Aves; order Passeriformes; family Thraupidae; genus Geospiza; species Geospiza fortis. The sequence continues at coordinate 1,518 of NW_005059410.1, forward strand.
CTCAAAATTTTGTAAACTCAAGTCCTATGTGGCTCCTTTATCACAGGCCTATTTAACGG